>NC_137192.1:37558253-37610753 GCF_960531495.2 Zeus faber
AGGGGCCGCATTCACAGGACTGTAGTCAGGGGCCGCAGTCAGAGGCCGTAGTCAGTGCCGTAGTCAGGTGCCGCAGTCAGGGGCCGCAGTCAGAGGCCGTAGTCAGGGGCCGCATTCACAGGACTGTAGTCAGGGGCCGCAGTCAGAGGCCGTAGTCAGGGGCCGTAGTCAGGTGCCGCATTCACAGGACTGTAGTCAGGGGCCGCAGTCAGAGGCCGTAGTCAGGGGCCGTAGTCAGGTGCCGCAGTCAGGGGCCGCAGTCAGAGGCCGTAGTCAGGGGCCGCATTCACAGGACTGTAGTCAGGGGCCGCATTCACAGGACTGTAGTCAGGGGCCGCAGTCAGAGGCCGTAGTCAGGGGCCGCATTCACAGGACTGTAGTCAGGGGCCGCAGTCAGAGGCCGTAGTCAGGGGCCGTAGTCAGGTGCCGCAGTCAGGGGCCGCAGTCAGAGGCCGTAGTCAGGGGCCGTAGTCAGGTGCCGCAGTCAGGGGCCGCAGTCAGGTGCCGCAGTCAGGGGCCGCAGTCAGAGGCCGTAGTCAGGGGCCGTAGTCAGGGGCCGCATTCACAGGACTGTAGTCAGGGGCCGTAGTCAGGTGCCGCAGTCAGGGGCCGCAGTCAGGGGCCGCAGTCAGGGGCCATAGTCAGGGGCCGTAGTCAGGGGCCGCAGTCAGGGGCCATAGTCAGGGGCCGTAGTCAGGGGCCGCAGTCAGAGGCCGTAGTCAGGTGCCGCAGTCAGGGGCCATATTCACAAGACAGTAACGTATATAACCTAATGTGTCATATTATATAGTTTATATTATAGTTATATATCGCCTTTCACAGATCACACCTCCTTGCCTTGAACATGGAATGTACACTGAAATCATCTGTTCGCTGCTAACCCCAACCTGCTGTTGCTGCTACTGCTGCTGGTGTGGTTGGTGCTGCTGGTGTGGTTGGTGCTGCTGGTGTGGTTGGTGCTGCTGGTGTGGTTGGTGCTGCTGGTGTGGTTGGTGCTGCTAACCTTATAGCTAAACTGAACCATCTCTCACCTTACACCTTAATTTAAACATCTCTGAGTGACTCTTCCGGCTCCGGTGACGTCTTTGCGTGTGCATTGCTGTTGTTGTTTTGCTGTTGTTGCTGCTGGTGTCGATGTTACTGCTGCCATTGCTGCTGTTGTTGCCACTGTGGTTGGAGTCACTTTTATTATTGTCTTTGTGGTTGTTGCTGTTGTTTCAGGGGCATTCTTTTGTAATGACCAGCTGAAAACTACATTCTCTTCTTTTTTGTATTTCTTTATAAAGTGCATTGTGTTGTCCTGGTATGAAATGCGCTCTATAAATAAAGTGTGACTTGACTTGACTATATAACCTAAAGTGTGTCATATTATGTAGTATATAACCTAAGCTCAGGAGGTAGAGCGGGTTGTAAGCAGGAGGTTGCTGGTTTGATCCCAGGCTCCTCCTGGTAGCGTGCTGATGTGTCCTTTGAGCAAGACACTTAACCCCCTAACTGCTCCCCAGGCGCCTCTACATGGCAGCCACTGCTCCTAGACACCTCAGATACTAGGACGGTAAATGCAGATAAATTGTGAATTTCCCCGTTGTGGGACTGATAAGGCTTTATAAATAAAATTAAAAAAGTATATAACCTAATGTGTCATGTTCCATTGTATATATTGTGCTTTTGGTCTCTTGTAGAGAAATGTGAAGGTGTAGAAATAATCTGGACTAAGAGAAGGACAGGTAGGCAGATAGACAGGAAGGCGGACAGACAGGTTAGGCAGACCTGTTCATTTTAATATTTTAATAAAAAACATTTTGAAAAAAAAACCATCAACATCCTTTAATAGTCAGATCAGCTCACAGATGAAATCTAGAAAAATGTCCGTGATGACTACCACACTGTCTCTCTCTCCAACTGTCTCACTCTCTACAGCCCCAGCAGGGTCTTGGCTGTCTCACTCTGAGCCTGAAGTGTCTCACTGACGTATCGCTGCAGCAGCTCCATCTTCTTCCTCCTGACGAGGGCTTCCTCCACCTGGACAGACAGGGAGACAGGGAGGAGTGAGACAGGACGTTGTTGAGGTCAGTGTGTTGACTGGGTTTTCTACAAAATTAAACTGACTTCACAGTGTGAACTGACTGAACCATCCATCAGTAAATAAAACAATCATAATAATAATAAAAATAATCATAATAATAATTTTAATAATAATGTAAATAATAATGATGTGAATAATAAAAAAATCATAATAAAAATAAAATTATAATAATGTGAATAATAATCACAATAATAATAATAATAATAAAATAATGATAATAATAAAATAATGATTATAATAATGTGAATAATAATATTAATAGCTGAATGTAGCTGCAGGCTACAGTACACATGGTCCAGTTCAGACATCTGCTTGTTGGCTATAAATCACAGCCATGTCATGCCATGTGGAGCAACAATGACGGAGTGATGTAGTGACATAACGATGTAGTGACGTAACGATGTAGTGACATAGTGATGTAACAATGTAGTAACGTAGTGACGTAACGACGTAGTGACGTAACGACGTAGTGACGTAATGACGTAACCATGTAGTGATGTAGTGATGTAACAATGTAGTAACGTAACGACGTAGTGACGTAACAATGTAGTGACGTAGCGATGTAGTAACGCAGTGACGTAACGATGTAGTAACGTAGTGATGTAACAATGGAGTAACGTAGCGATGTAGTAACGTAGTAACGTAACGATGTAGTGACGTAACGACGTAGTGACATAACAATGTAGTGACGTAGTGACATAACGATGTTGTGACATAACGATGTAGTGACGTGACGATGTAGTAATCTAACGACGTAGTGATGTAACGATGTGACGACGTAGTGACGTAACGTTGACGTAGTGACGTAGTGACATGACGACGTAGTGACGTGACGACGTAGTGACGTGACGACGTAGTGACTTGACGACGTAGTGACGTGACGACGTAGTGACTTGACGATGTAGTGACGTGACGACGTAGTGACTTGACGACGTAGTGACGTGACGACGTAGTGACTTGACGACGTAGTGACGTGACGACGTAGTGACTTGACGACGTAGTGACGTGACGATGTAGTGACGTGACAACGTAGTGACTTGACGACGTAGTGACGTGACGACGTAGTGACTTGACGACGTAGTGACGTGACGACGTAGTGACGTGACGACGTAACGACATAAGGATGTAGTGACGTAACGTTGTAGTAACATAATGACGTAGTGACGTGACGACGTAGTGACTTGACGATAATGTAGTGTCGTGACGACGATGTAGTGAGATGACGACGATGTAGTGACGTGACGATGTAGTGACAGTGATGTAACAATGTAGTAACGTAGTGACGTAACGACGTAGTGACGTAACGACGTAGTGACGTAACGACGTAGTGACGTAACCATGTAGTGATGTAACAATGTAGTAACGTAACGACGTAGTGACGTAACAATGTAGTGACGTAGCGATGTAGTAACGTAGTGACGTAACGATGTAGTAACGTAGTGATGTAACAATGTAGTAACGTAGTGTGAGGGAAAAATTATTACGATCAACTATTTTGAATGAGGACAAAGGCCTCTATCTCCAAAAGGGGGTTTGAAAACATTTGTCTGTCTTCCCAGGAACCCCCCAGAGTTCATGTAAAGAGAAATGTCTTGCTCCTACAATGTCAATTGTAATATGAAAGAATCAGATCACACGTGGCCTGTTTACCTTCTATAGAGATGGGGGACACCTAGAAGTGCATTGTCATGCAACCCCCATTCGGCCAGGTCAAGGTTGCAAGTACCTGTTATTTACATTCTAGGAAGGGGGGGCACCCAGGAAGACAGTTAGAGGGGAGGCAGACTCGTCTGAGACCTCTGACCCAAACCACACCCTGTTTCTACTGTATAAAGCCTCCTGTCTTTCTCTGTGATATCAGATTGATCCCAGCGCTGCTTTGTGGCGGTACTGAATCTTTCTCTTTATTCTGCAGAATAAATAATCTTGGATATTCTCAGTTTTGTCTTCTTGTAGCGGGCAGATTAACCTCACTGATCACTGCAGAAGAATTTCCTTAACAGTAGCGATGTAGTAACGTAGTAACGTAACGATGTAGTGACGTAACGACGTAGTGACATAACAATGTAGTGACGTAGTGACATAACGATGTAGTGACATAACGATGTAGTGATGTGACGATGTAGTAATCTAACGACGTAGTGACGTAACGATGTGACGACATAGTGACGTAACGTCAACGTAGTGACGTGACGACGTAGTGACATGGCGACGTAGTGACATGGCGACGTAGTGACGTGACGACGTAGTGACGTGACGACGTAACGACATAAGGATGTAGTGACGTAACGTTGTAGTAACATAGTGACATAATGACGTAGCTACGTGACGACGAAGTGACTTGACGATAATGTAGTGTCGTGACGACGATGTAGTGACATGACGACGATGTAGTGACGTGACGATGTAGTGACAGTGATGTAAAAATGTAGTAACGTAGTGACGTAACGACGTAGTGACGTAACGACGTAGTGACGTAACGAAGTAGTGACGTAACGACCTAGTGACATAACGACCTAGTGACGTAACCATGTAGTGATGTAACAATGTAGTAACGTAACGACGTAGTGACATAACGATGTAGTGACGTGACGATGTAGTGACGTGACGATGTAGTAATCTAACGACGTAGTGACGTAACGACGTGACGACATAGTGACGTAACGTCGACGTAGTGACGTGACGACGTAGTGACGTGACGACGTAGTGACGTGACGACGATGTAGTGTCGTGATGACGTAACGACATAACGATGTAGTGACGTAACGATGTAGTGACGTAGTGACAGGACGTAGTGACATAATGACGTAACGATGTAGTGACGTGACGACGTAGTGACGTGACGACGTAGTGACGTGACGACGTAACGACATAAGGATGTAGTGACGTAACGTAGTAACATAGTGACATAATGACATAACGACGTAGTGACGTGACGACGTAGTGACTTGACGACGATGTAGTGTCGTGACGACGATGTGGTGACATGACGACGATGTAGTGACGGCGATGTAGTGACGGCGATGTAGTGACGGCGATGTAGTGACGTGACGACGTAACGACATAACGATGTAGTGACGTAACGATGTAGTGACGTAGTGACATGACGTAGTGACATAATGACGTAACGATGTAGTGACGTGACGACGTAGTGACGTGACGACGTAGTGACGTGACGACGTAGTGACGTGACGACGTAACGACATAAGGATGTAGTGACGTAAAGTTCTGGTAACATAGTGACATAATGACGTAACGACGTAGTGACGTGACGACGTACCGACGTGACGACGTACCGACGTGACGACGTACCGACGTGACGACGTACCGACGTGACGACGTAGTGACGTGACGACGTAGTGACGTGACGACGTAGTGACGTGACGACATGACGATGTAATAACGTAGTGACATAACAACATAACGATGTGGTGACGTAGTAGTGACGCAATTAAGTAGTGACGTAACGATAGTGACGTAATTACGGAGTGACGTACTTGTAGTAACAATTAGACGTGTGTAGTTGTAGCACTATGTAGTATACAGTGTGAAGTAGCAGTGTTTAGTAGTAGTAGTAGCAGTGTGTAGTAGTAGTAGTAGCACTGTGTAGTATACAGTGTGTAGTAGTAGTAGTAGCAGCAGTGTGTAGTAGTAGAAGTGTGTAGTAGTAGCAGCAGCAGTATGTAGTAGTAGTAGTAGCAGTGTGTAGTATACAATGTGTAGTAGTAGTAGCTGTGTGTAGTAGTAGCAGCAGCACCGTGTAGTAGTTGCAGCAGTGTGTAGTCGTAGTAGCATTGTGTAGAAGCAGTGTGTAGTAGTGGCAGTATATCGTAGTAGTAGCACTGTGTAGTATACAGTTTGTAGCAGTACAGTTTATAGTAGTACAGGGTGTAGTAGTACAGTGTGTAGTAGTGTAGTACTGGTACCTCCTGCTGTGAAGGTACAGGTACGTGGGAGATGAAGGTGTTGGCGTCGTCCTCTTTCTCCTGCTGCTCCGAGGACGAAGGCTCCTCCACCTCACAGTACAAATACACCAGTCAAATACTACCTAGTACTTTAGAGTAATGACATACCATACTGTATTAATGCGGTTGTACTGTAGAAGTACTGTAGTAATGTACCTCCTCTCTCACAGTGTAGAGACTCTCCTCCTCTTCCTCCTCTTCATCCCTCCGTCCTGCCAGACGCTCTGTGACCTCTGACCTCCACTTCTCCACCGCCTCCGCTATGGCTGCACAGTACACAAAAAGTACATAGTACACAGAGTACACACCAGGGCATGTTGATCATCTTTAATGTTTACTGTTGTTCTCTACAGTGCAAATACTATTACAGGTATTTGTAGAGGTATTCAGTGTAAGTACTGGACCTGCAGGGTCCAGCTCTTGTTGCTCTTGTTGCCTCAGTACAGACAGAGTGTCAGTCAGTGAAATAGTTCTGAGGCTCTCGCGTACAGTCTGAATACCTGGTGTACTATGTGTACTCAGTGTGGTCCATTCAGACAGGGTTCATGAATACTGCAGTATTTGTTGTTATGCTGGTTTCCTGTTATTGTTTCTCTGCGGCCTCATGGTGGCGCTATGATCCAAGTTCATAACTCAGTGCGTGACACCCTAGAAACAAGACTCCCTAAAAACGGGCGCTCAAGAAACGGGGCGCTCTAGAAACTAGACACCCTGGAACAGGATGCCCTAGAAACGGGGCGCTCTAGAAACTAGACCCCCTGAAACAGGACGCCCGGGAAACGGGGCGCTCTAGAAACTAGACCCCCTGAAACAGGACGCCCGAGAAACGGGGCGCTCTAGAAACTAGACCCCCTGAAACAGGACGCCCGAGAAACGGGGCGCTCTAGAAACTAGACCCCCTGAAACAGGACGCCCGAGAAACGGGGCGCTCTAGAAACTAGACCCCCTGAAACAGGACGCCCGAGAAACGGGGCGCTCTAGAAACTAGACCCCCTGAAACAGGACGCCCGAGAAACGGGGCGCTCTAGAAACTAGACCCCCTGAAACAGGACGCCCGAGAAACGGGGCGCTCTAGAAACTAGACCCCCTGAAACAGGACGCCCGAGAAACGGGGCGCTCTAGAAACTAGACACCCTGAAACAGGGCGCTCTAGAAAACAGGGCGCTCTAGAAACTAGACACCCTGGAACAGGACGCCCTAGAAACAGGGCGCTCTAGAAACTGGGCGCTCTAGAAACTAGACACCCTGGAACAGGACGCCCTACAAACGGGGCGCTCTAGAAACTAGACACCCTGGAACAGGACGCCCTACAAACGGGGCGCTCTAGAAACTAGACGCCCTAGAAACTAGACGCCCTAGAAACAGGATGCTCTAGAAACGGGGCGCTCTAGAAACTAGACGCCCTAGAAATGGGATGCTCTAGAAACGGGACGCTCTAGATACAGCGAGAATCTCCAGGAACAGCGAGATGCTCTAGATCACGGGTCTCAAACTAAAGCCCTGGGGGCCACATCCGGCCCGCCAGACAAAGGAATGTGGCCTGCTACATGGTCATAATACTCATAAATATTAATCCACACAAATGTAATAAATGTTGAAAATATAAAACAGAAGTAAATTATCATAAGAGATATTTCTTCAAGTTTTAACTTCAAGTTCAACAGGTCCCCCCTCGAAGAAGACAACCTGGCCAGTGGCCCCCAGGTCATTTGAGTTTGAGACTGACACCCCCCGCCTCGTCCAACGACTGGGCAGTTTGAAATAGGGAACCAAAGGCAATGCACGGGCCGGTGCACGTCTTCAGAAGCTCTCCATTCCCATATTACCCACTAATATTCATGTAAAGGGTAAAGATAAAATTGGTTTTGTGTCCATCAGTTGCCCAAGTAAAGGGCTTTCAAGTTCTGACTTTAAGGTTTTTGACACCATTTTTGTGAACGTAGCGTTCCAGATTTTAAGTCTGATTTGAAAGAGAGGCTGTATTTCTGTAGTTGGATTGTCTCTGAATTTTGAACAAATAATTTTCGCAGCTGGATTGCGTCTGAAGGCTTCAGTTCAGGTTTCAGAAATGTATTCCCATATCTGGACTGCATCCGGACCTAATAATCAGAACTTGTTTAAAAAACATGTATTTCCATGTCTAGATTACGTTTGGATTTTAAGTCGGTTTTAAGTTGTATTACAATGTTTGGAATGGATCTAGAATTTTTCTATCTGGCTTTTAAGTTGGTTTTGAAACTGTATTTCTGTATCTGGATTGCGTCTGAATTTTTTGGACACATCATCAGTAGTGCACCCCAGGATCATGGGCCCTCCCGAGGTTGATCAAGTCTCGGAATGTGTCCCATAGCCAATTGGAGTTAAATGTGGGTTAAGCTTGATTTTTGAGGCAAGTCTAGGTTGGTAAGGTAAGTTTTTTTTTCCTTTACAAGATTAACTTAAATAGGTGACTATTTAGAGGTGTCTTGTGTTCTTACTTTGTGTCTGGGTTTTCTTGCAGGTTCAAAACAAAGTGAGTTCCTCGGCACGTCCGAATCTATGGGGCATAGCTCCACCCATTTTTTGGAATAAACTCCTATTTCTTTCTTTGTTTTCCTCCAATAAAAATCCTAATTGGCTTTGTTAACACCAGTTAACTTGGGGATGGGTTTTAACCAACTTAATTTTCTTTAATTTTAATAAACTTCCTTTACTTGATTTTTCTTTAGCGTGGGGGTTAGGGTTAGGTTCCGAGTTGGGTTAGGTTTAGGTAAGGGTTGTATAAGGTTAGCAAGTAAGATAGTTAATTTTAGTCAAGAAAGAGGGAGAGAAAATATATATACACTACTCACAAAAAGTTAGGGATATTGGGCTTAGCCAAATATCCCTAACTTTTTGTGAGTAGTGTATATATATGTGTGTGTGTGTATATATGTGTGTGTGTGTGTGTGTGTGTGTGTGTGTGTGTGTGTGTGTGTGTGTGTGGTTAGGGTATGAGTGCATCGTAGTGTTAGGCTTAGGGTATGAGTGCATCTAAGGGTTAGGCTTAGCGTTAGGGTATGAGTGCATCGTAGGGTATACTGTGGTAATGGAGGAGATCCTTGCCCTGAAAAACGTGTTATATTTTCCGTCCTTTATGGGAAGTCACCACGTTAACACAGAGTATGAATGAATAAATGTAGTATCATGTCCAAGTGTGGAACAGAGGAGAAAAAGCGAGGTGGCAATAAGGGGATTAATTACGAGGGGAGCTGGTTATCTTACGGCTCTTCATTCTTTTTGTATATTGTAACATCTGCGTATTGGCAAATGACATAAATAACATTTGAAAATAAATGATACTCTCCCTAACTATGTTATTTATTAATTAATTACAATAAGATTTAGATATTACTTTTTATTGTCGACATATTTTAACATCCCTTCAAGTTCAAGTTCAAGAGAGATTATTTGTCACATACATATGCATACGGTCATACATATATGCAGTGAAATGTCATGACTGTGTATAGTACTGTGTAATACAGTGTGTAGTTTAGTGTAGTATTGTGTACCCTGCTTCTCGTATTCCTGCTCCACAGGAAGTAGTATCCCGTCGTCTTCGTCCCTGTACCCGTAGTACTCTGCGTCCACATCCTTCATCAGCTCTGCCCTCGTCTTTCTCACCACTGCAGCCGCTAGAACACAATGGATATTATGGGATGGTTACGAAGGAGATGAGCAGTTGTGAGGACTGGCTGCTATGGCGACGGGGAGGTGTGAGGTGCTGGTTGGTATGGAGACGGGGCAGTGTGACCGCCGGTTGCTATGGAGACAGGGTGGTGTGTGAGGGCTGGTTGCTATGTAGACAGCGGCCCTTACGCTCCTTTTCGAACAGCTCGCGGACGCCCGGCAGGTCCCTGGCGGCTCCAAAGTACTTGTACCCTCTGTTCCCAGGAACCTCCTTCCCCTCGTGGTCCAACATCCTGGGGCCGATACGCTGCAGCCATAATGATGATCATGATGATTAAGAATAATAACAATAACAACAATAATAATAACAACAACAACAGCAGCATCCCACCCGGTAGTCGGGTCCTCCAAGCTCCTGGATCCTCGCCTCCCAGTGACTTTTCTCTCGCAGCAGTTTGTTGATTTCATCGTTTAGATCTCGGATCCGGAACTCACCCAGACCAGCTGAGTACACACAGAATACACAGTACAGTCAGAACACCATTACTCATCTGGATGAGTACTTTAAAGGGTTAACTAGCACTTTAAATGGTTAACTATCACTAGTATTTTAAAGGGTTAACTAGCGCTAGTACTTTAAAGGGTTAACTAGTGTTGTACTTTAAAGGGTTAACTAGCATTTTAAAGAGTTAACTAGTACTTTAAAGGTTAGCTCTGCTCACCGTTTTGGATCTGAGCCACTTTCTTGGAGATTTCACTGATGATCTGAGAGAGTGTACACACACACACACACACACACACACAGTCGGTTCTACACATTCATTTTGTTCTACTCAAAATAAGATTGCAATACCAGTACTACTACAGGTACTACAGATACTACATGTACAAAAGAGCACTACTGTAGAGTGCTATATATACTTGGGAAAAACAACTGCTATAGTACTACTATCTGTTTGTACTAGCATCAGGTTTTACTCATACTGGTATCTTGTTGTACTGGTATCTGTTTGTACTAGTTCTGGTACTAGTACCTGCTTGTACCAGTACCGGCATCTGGTTGTACTGAGTACTTTAAACGATATTACAAGCTTACTAGTAGTTTACTACTAGTTTACCACAAGCTTACTACTAGTTTACTTCAAGCTCCCGACTAAATAATTACATCCTTACTACTAGTTTGATACTGGTTTACTTTAAGCTTACTACTAGATTACATCCTTACTACTAGTTTAATACTGGTTTACTATAAGCTTACTACTAGATTATTATATGCTTACTACTAGTTTACTACAAGCTTACAAGTTTACTACACGTTTACTACTGGTTTACAACAATCTTACAAGTTAATTACTAGTGTAGTACTAGTGTACTACTGATAGTATCAGTACCTGTCTCCTCCACTTCTCAGCTTTAGGAAGTTCACTGCACTCTGAGGCCAGGAAGGGTCTCCTTTCCTGGAGTACACACACAATACACACAGTACACACACAGCACACACAGTAACCACACAATACAGACACAGTACACACAGAGCACATACACAGTAACCACACAGCACAACACACACACACACAGTACAAATACAGTACATAGACAGTACATATTGTAGATAGTACACACGGTACATAGAGAGGGGTAAAGGAGGAGAGGAGTAAAGGAGGAGCAGAAGAGGAGTAAAGGAGGAGTTCAGTTCAGTTTATTATATCCGTACAGCAGCGTACGGAATAAATAACATTTTCAATGTAATGGTTAAAAAAATAAGTGAAATCAAGTCCACCAAAGCAGCCGCCGACAGTAGCAGCATTAAAAGGTGCAGTGGACAGACTTGAAGTCAGGGGTTGATAACCCTCACAGCCTCTGGGAAGAAGCTGCACTTGAGCCTTGTTGTTGTGGCTTTGAGCCTGCGCACCCTTCTGCCTGAGGGGAGGGGGGTGGAGGAGGGTGAACAGTCGGTGTGCCGGGGGAGTGGGGTCCTTCATGATACATGACGTCCCGCTTCTGCACCTGCTGACAAATGTCCTCCGAGGAAGGGAGGCTGCCGTCGGATATTCTTTGAGCAGATTTAACCGCTGGTCGTAGCACCTTCCTGTCAGCTGAGTGGACAACAGCTGACACTGTGTCAGACACAGGCCGGTTCTTCCTGTAAGCTTACTGATGGGGGTCCACGTTGATGTTGATTGTGTCCCTTATGTGGGCCAAAACCAATCGTTCAAAGCATTTCATGATTATCGGAGTGAGGGGCACCAGACGATAGTCATTCATGCTTCCCACAGATGAGTTTTTGGGCACCGGAAGGATAGTGGACGTCTTGAGACAAACAGGCACCACAGCTTGGGAGAGTGAGATGTTATAGATATCGAATCAACATCCCTGTGAGCTCCTGAGCACCATCTCTCAGAACCCGACCTGGGATGTTGTCCAGGCCTACTGCTTTACGGGGATTGATCCTTCGCAGCGTCCCCCCCACATCCACAGCAGACACACTGAGGGGCAGCTCACCTGGTGGGAGTGTGAGCCTGGTGCTGTGGGAGGAGGTGGATTACTCAAAGCAGGCATAGAAGGTGTTTAAAGCATCAGGAAAAGATGCCCTGAGGGCATTGTGCATGCCCCCTCCCTTTGTAGTCCGTGATGCTCTTTTTGCCCCTCCACATGCTCCGGGGGTTGTTGGTGGAAAAATAACCCTGTATCCTGAGGGCATAAGTGGCCTTTGCCTTTTGGATGCCAGCCTCCAATTCCCTCCTCGCTGCTCTTAGTGCCACTGCATCTACAGACCTAAAGGCTGAATCCCGTGCTTTCAGAAGAGACGGCACCTGTCCATTCAGCCAGGGTTTCTGACTGGGACAGACGGTTATTTTCCTGGTGGTGGTGACGTCATTGATACATTTGCTGATGTATCCACAAACGGATGATACAAATTCCTCCAGGACTACCCTACCCTCATCAGTTGCTGCTTCTCTGAATGCCTGCCAGTCAGTGCACTCAAAACAGTCGTGGAGTGTAGAGACAGCTCCACTGGGCCACACAGTGATGGTCTTTGTGTGGGCTTGTCGTCTTTGAGCACAGGATGCTGAACAGGAACCAGCAGGATGGAGTTGTGATCAGAGAAGCCCAGGTGTGGGCACATGTACACATGGTCCAGCGTGTTGTTTCCCCTGGTTGAAAGCGTGGCAAAATGTCCATCAGTTTAGCCTGATTAAAGTCCCATGCTACCACGAGAAAAAACTTCTGGGTGCTTGGTCTGGAGCTCACAGATGGGGTCACGTAGCTCCCTGAGTGCTGTGCTAACATTAGCACTCGGGGGGATGTAGACAGCTACAATATGGTGGGTGGGCCCCTCCTCCCGGCCTGGCTGGAGTCGTGGCGGTTGCGCCTGCTGGCTTGGCTTGTGATGTGCTGCGACCTGGCAAGGCTGCGGAGAGCACCGCCGGGTGCCTTCTGGGGCCCCTGGGGGGACTGCCTGTCGTTGGGGGTGTGGGTTGGGGTGTGGGGGGCGGCTGTTGGCCTTTTGCATCTGCGGCGGGGCTTCTCTGCGGCGGGCGCCCCAGGTGCTGGGGGTGGTGGAGGGCCTGTATACCTGTCGGCCTGCTGGCATCGCCGGGGGGGGTGTAACATCGAGGTGCCCCGTGCTGGGCACTTGCTGCTACGTGTATGGTCACTTGGCACTCCCGCCGGGCGGGGCGCCTGGTTGGCTGCGGTGGGGCGGCGCCCCCCCTGTGCGGGCCGTGGCTGTCGGTCTGTCACCGTGGGGCCGTGATCCGGGCCCGTGCCTTGCGCCCGTGGCCCGGGTTCTGTGCTGGCGGCTGCGTCTTGTGCCTGCGCCCGTGGCCCGGGTTCTGTGCCGGCGGCTGCGTCTTGTGCCTGCGCCCGGGGGTTGGTTGTATGTGTGCACCCCTGGGGCGCAGGGCCTTCTCGTGCTCCCTGGGACTTGGTCATGCTTCTCGGGCTGGGCGCAGGAATTGCTCCACGGCCCTCTGGCTTCTCTGGGGACCCGGGCCCGGATGCCATGGCCGCAGGGCGGGGTATCCGGGGATCTCCTGCAGCCGGGGGTTGTCCGCGGGGCCGTGGAGTTCGGGGGGCTTCGGGGCCCCTTGCGCTGCCTGGAGGCGCCGCAACATAATACCGACCTTCTACACCAGTACCAATGGGGATAAGTTACACAGTTATACAGTTACACTAATGTCTCTGTCGCAATGTAGCTTGAATGTTATTCTCCCTTGTAAGTCGCTTTGGATAAAAGTGTCTGCTAAATGACTAAATGTAAATGATAAATCATGTACACTCACCAGTGGACATCTTACACACAGGCACACCCACGCACACACACACACACACACACACACACACACACACACACACACACACACACACACACACACACACACACACACACACACACACACACACACACACACACACACACACACACCCCTGCTTGGAGTGCAACCCCAGCAACCGGGGGTGCTTTCCCCTCCTTTCCTCCCTCATTTACTGCCATAACTTTGACAGGAAGAGGCCACGGGACCAGTTGTAGTTCCAGTTTTCCTGGACCTAACTGGACCTAAATTCAGTTTTTCAATACATGTTGTCATCCAATGTTCATGTTTTTGTGAAAATGTTGTTTGTTTCTATGTTTATTTGTATTTGTTTATTATTCTCCCCCTCTTGGAGTAGTGATCAGTTGTTATAGATCCATGATGAATAGTTCTCCAAAGAGGGGGGTTGGTGGTGGCTCTCCATAACCAAAACTGTGCACTTGTCATTCTACAGGGCATCCACAGGACAGAGTTATTGCAGCAGTTCTTGATGATTTAAGAATTAATAAAGAGTTGCATTGCAGGTGGAGAACTTGAACTCCACTTGCAGACTTACTCTGTCCTGGATGCAAATGGCATACAAATACTGTGTTGTATGCCCAGCATGCTGACAGAAAAGGTTTAAAAAAAAAAAAAAAAAAGACAGCTACAATATACACAACTGTCAACTCTCGGAGCAGGTAAAACAATGGCTACCCACCAGACTACGGGTTATGCAGCAGCCTTTGTTGATGTAGACACAGAGGCTGCCTCCACGAGATTTCAAGGACAGGTGGTTACGGTCGGCTCGGCAGAGGAGTTGCCAATCTGGTCGGCTGAGTCGGCAAGTTGTTGTTGAGCCATGATTCCGTTAAGAGAACCGCACAGCAGTTCCGCATTTCTCTATAGCTGCTCAGTCGGAGTCTTATTAGGTCCATCTTGTTGTCTTAGCCAGAAAGACAGCTTTTAACTCTAGGTTTGATCACTATACTGGGATCAACGAGTCGAACTCTCCCTCACTACACATTTAGTAAATACGCCAACTGCCGGTAGCTGAGAAGCCGCTGCGCTGCTGTGCCATAAGTTAAGGAGGAGAGGAGTAAAGGAGGAGTAAAGAAGTAAAGGGGGAGGAGTAAAGGAAGAGTAAAGGAGGAGAGGAGGAGTAAAGAAGGCGTAAAAGAAGAGTAAAGGAGGAGAGGAGGAGTAGAAGAGAAAAGTAGGAGAGGAGGAGTAACCCACCTTGACCTTTCCCTCCTCCAGCTGAGCCTGTCTGAAGCGAGCCAGAGCCGTCCTGAAGGAGCACAACCACAACACACACAGTGACATACACTATAACACACAGACGCACAGTGACACACAGTATAACACACACAGTGACATACACTATAACACACACATGCACAGTAACACACACACACACACAGTGACACACTATAACACACAGACGCACAGTGACACACAGTATAACACACACAGTCACACACACACAGTGACATACACTGTAACACACACATGCACAGTAACACACACACACACACAGTGACACACTAAAACACACAGACGCACAGTGACACACAGTATAACACACACAGTCACACACACACAGTGACATACACTGTAACACACACATGCACAGTAACACACACACACACAGTGACACACTATAACACACAGACGCACAGTGACACACAGTATAACACACACAGTCACACACACACACAGTGACATACACTATAACACACACATGCACAGTAACACACACACACACACAGTGACACACTATAACACACAGACGCACAGTGACACACAGTATAACACACACAGTCACACACACACAGTGACATACACTGTAACACACACATGCACAGTAACACACACACACACACAGTGACACACTAAAACACACAGACGCACAGTGACACACAGTATAACACACACAGTCACACACACACAGTGACATACACTGTAACACACACATGCACAGTAACACACACACAGTGACACACTATAACACACAGACGCACAGTGACACACAGTATAACACACAGTCACACACACACAGTGACATACACTGTAACACACACACACACACACAGTTACATTACATTGCATTTAGCAGACGCTTTTAGGGGTTAGGGGTTAGGTGTCTTGCTCAAGGACACTACAGCATGCTAGCAGGAGGAGGCTGGGATCCAACCAGCAACCTTTAGATTACTAGACCACCAGCTCTACCTCCTGAGCTACCATCCCCACAGTGACATACACTATAACACACACACACAGTGACACACTATAACACACACACAGTAACATACACTATAACACACACATGCACAGTGACACACACTATAACACACAGTCTCACACACACACACACACAGTGACACACACTATAACACACAGTCACACACACACTATAACACACACAGTCACACACACACACTATAACACACAGTGACACACAGTGACGTACACTATAACTAACACACACACACACACACACACACACACACACACACACACACACACACACACACACACACACACACACACACACACACTACTCACATTGCCTTCTCAGCGTTTCGAGCCTGGAAAAATGAGAAACAGTAAAATACGCTGTACTCATCGTGTACATCATGTACTCATCATGTACATTATTTACTCATGTACACTATGTATTCATCATGTACATCATGTACTCATCATGTACATGGTGTACATTATGTACTACTACATACAAGCCCAACACGGTGAGTTGTACATCAATAAAACTAGTTCTCATCAGTTTAAATGAGCATCTGATTAACCAATAACTTCCCAGATTATCAATAGATTAACTCTCAGATTTTATGTGAAGCCGGAGTAGTAGTTTATATTAGCAGTTCTATAAACAGTTCTATATGTATATATTTAGTTCTATATTTATACAGTTAGTTCTATAAATAGAACCATATTCATAGAGTTAGTTCTATAAATACAAGTGTGGACAAATTTGTTGGTACCCTTCGATGAAAATAAATTACCTACAATTTTCTCTGAAATAACTTGAACTCACAAAAGTAATTGCCATTCATCATTGTTTATTCCATATTTAATAGAAATCAGACTTTGATTTGATTTTTGATTCAACAGAATATTTGACATAATAAAACAAATTAAAATGGCATGGATAAAAATTATGGGACCCTTAACCTAATATTTTGTCGCACAACCTGTAGAGTCAATCACTGCAATCAAGTGATTTCTGTAGCTCTCAATGAGACTTGTGAATCTGTCAACAGGTAGTTTGGCCCACTCTTCCTGAGCAAACTGCTCCAACTGTCTCAGGTTTGAAGTGTTCCTTCTCCAGACTGCATGTTTCAGCTCATTCCATAGATGTTCCATAGGATTCAGATCAGGGCTCATAGAAGGCCACTTCAGAAAAGTCCAATGTTTTGTTCTTATCCAGTCTTGGTGCTTTTCGCTGTGTGTCATTATCCTGTTGGAGATCGGGAACAGAACAGAACAGATGGGGAAAGCCGTCATGAAACAGCTCTCTGACGGCCTGACAAGGATCGACCAAAGCCAACTTCCTGGGAAGTATAAGGTCTGGTGCTACCAGTTCATACTCTACAGGAGGGTAATGTGGCCCCTGAGAATGAGTGAGATCCCCTCATCGACCGCAAGTAAGATGGATGGAAAAGCCAATTCATTCATCCGAAAGTGGTTGGGGCTGCCACGGTGCCTATTTGAAACCGGTCTCTTCCGGAAGAACACACTTCAGCTGCCACTGCAGTCCATAAGTTTGGGCTACAAGCAGGAGAAGACCAGACTGGTTCTCGAGCTAAGGGAGTCCACAGACGGTAAGGAACGCAAATACCAAGGTTCCAACCGGCCGTAAGTGGAATGCCCAAACCGAGGTTGACCAAGCTGTCGGTCGGCTGCAACACCGGGAGATAGTGGGCAGAGCCCAGACAGGAAGAGCAGGGCTAGAATGGGGAGTGGCGTGGCGCCACGCTTCTGGTCCAAGGTCAACCATAAGGAGAGGAAGGAGATGGTGGTGGCAGAGGTGACGAGGATGGAGGAAGATCGCTACAAGATCAAGGCTGTGTCGCAGGGCCGACAAGGAAGCTGGACAACCTGGGAGGGAGTTGTTAACCGGAACATCAGTTGGTCAGACCTGTGGAAGATCCCACAGGCAAGACTCAGCTTCCTCATTCGCTCAACCTATGACATGCTTACCTGTCCTCGGAACCTTCACCAGTGGTTTGGGAAAGAGGAATGCTGCTCACTCTGCAATTCCCCCAACGCAAGCCTCCAGCACATCCTATCAGGCTGCAAGATCGCGCTTTCACAGGGGCGCTACAGATGGCGCCATGACCAGGTCCTGAGAAAGCTAGCCGAAGTGCTGGAGGCGTGTCGACACGGTAACAAAGAACCACTATCAGCAGAGGACCACACCAGCTTTGTCTCAGAAGGAGGGGTTAGGAGAAACACCAGGCCAACAGAAAACCAAGGCCCTTCTCCCCCGACCAGGAGTGGAACATGAGGGTTGACCTCGACAGGCAGCTCCGGGTCCCCACAGAGATCACCACCACATCTCTCCGACCAGACATAGTTGTGTGGTCAACCAAGGAAAGTTCTGTTCACCTCATTGAGCTCAGAGTACCACTGGAGGAGGGGATTGAGGCCGCATTTGAACGGAAGAAGGCCAAGTACTCAGAGCTGGCTGCTGAGTGCCGGGAGGCTGGCTGGAAGGCTACCATCTACCCAGTGGAGGTCGGATGCCGAGAGTTTTTGGAGTTGTCAACCACATGCCTCTTGAGTGACCGGAGGGAGGCTAAAGAGGGCAACAAAGGACCTGGCAGAGGAGGCTGAGAAGGGGAGCCTTTGGCTCTGGCTGAGGAGGAAGGATAGGTGTTGGGGAAAGAACACCTAACCCCAGACAACAGCCGCAGGGGAGAAAAACTATCAGCTGCAGGGGGTGACAGGGAGGGGGTGCAGGGAGAGACAGGGAGACGTCCCTGTCACTGCTCCGCCACCAGGAGACGTTCCAGAATTAAAGGAGCGAAACTTTGGGGAATGGTGGTTTCTGGCTGATGACCCTGCAGCTGACGCATGGGCACCAGAGGAGGTGTGACAGGCAGCAATGGCCAGCAGATATCTTCCTGTACATTTACTACTACTACTACTGAGGACCCATGACCTGCGACTGAGACAGAGCTTTCTGACACTAGGCAGTACGTTTGGCTCCAGAATGCCTTGATAGTCTTGAGATTTTATTGTGCCCTGCACAGATTCAAGGCACCCCGTGCCAGACGCAGCAAAGCAGCCCCAAAACATAACTGAGCCTCCTTCATGTTTCACAGTAGGTATGGTGTTCTTTTCTTTAAAAGCTTAATTTCTTCGTCTGTGAACATAGAGCTGATGTGACTTGCCAAAAAGCTCCAGTTTTGACTCATCTGTCCAAAGGACATTCTTCTTTGGACAGATGAGTCAAAACTGGAGATTGGGCTGCATTGTGGCTTGTCAATATGCATTTTAGCTAATTCCAGTCTGGCTTTTTAATGTTTTTCTTTCAAATGTGGAGTCCTCCTGGGTCTTCTTCCATGGAGCCCACTGTCACTCAAAAAGCGAGGGGTGGTGCGATCAGACCCTGACGTACCTTGACTTTGGCGTTCAGCTTGTATCTCTTTGGACGTTGTCCTTGGCTCTTTTTCTACCATTCGAACTATCCTTCTGTTCAATCTGGGGTCGATTTTTCTCTTGTGGCCACGTCCAGGGAGCTTGGCTTCAGTCCCATCGACCTTAAACTTCTCAATAATATTTACAACTGTGGTCCCAGGAACATCAAGCTGCTTGGAGATGCTCTGATAGCCTTTACCTTTAACATGCTTGTCTATCAATTTCTTTCTGATCTCCTCAGACAAAGCTCTCCTTTGCTTTCTCTGGTTCATGTTCAGTGTGGTGCACACCACGATACCAAACAGCGGTGACTACTTTTCTCCATTAAAATAGGCTGAATGACTGATTATAAAATTAAGGACATGTGTGGTACCAGTTAAAGAAAACAAGTTCGTTTGAAACATCACTTCTCTTTCTTCCAGATGCTCCCGTCAGGGGTCACCACAACGAATCATCTGCCTCCAATACCTTCTAGTATGAAACATCACTATAATCCAATTATTTATAATCTTTTCTAAGGGGTACCAACAAATCTGTCCATGCCATTTTAGAATATAATTGATCTCTTTAACAATAATTGATCTCTTCTCACAGTTTCTTTGCTTTACTGTATGACATACCAAAGGCATGCAGGTATACATGAGAACATTGCTTTTAATTTGATCACTTTCCAGGAGGAATGAAGCATTGTGCCAATGAGCTGTAAGCGTACCAACCAATTTGTCCACCTGTGTACTTCTATATTTATATAGTTAGTTCTATAAATAGTACTATATTTATATAGTCATTCTATATATAGTTATATATTTATACAATTAGTTCTATAAATAGTACATTAATTATATAGTTAGTTCTATTAAAAGTTGTATATTTCTATACTGCAGTTAGTTCTATATTTATATAACAGCTATGTACGACGCAGCAGTGACGCGTCCAGCGCAGCCCGCAGCAAGATGGCGGCCACTGGAGGTCAGCTGACAGGAAGTAAACAAAACGGACTAACTCCAACCATGTCTAAACGTTAAAAATCACAAGTCACGCGTTGGTTTTCTGAGCTCCAACATACTGTAAAGTACACGATGCACCGTATAATACACGACAGTATACCATTTTTAACAAACAGAGTAGTAGTAATACCCTAACCACTACACATGGCTAGCGGTTAGTCGCTAGCAGGTTAGCCGGTGTTTCTCACCATGGTGCAGGATGTTGTTCCGCTGCTTCCTGTTTGGAAACGAGATAACTCGTACTTTAGTTTAACGAACCTAAGTTAAATTTTATTTAATTTTACTTGTATCTAGTTAAATGTATTTTATTTCCGAAGAAACTGAAACGCGGACAGAACGTGGCGCTGTTCTTCTTCTTCGTTGCGTTTTACGGCGGATGGTGCCTCGGCGCCACCGGGCGGAGGGAGCGCGGAGGTCCAGCTTCAATACAATGAATAATAAAACAATAAATAAAAAATAAAAAAAACAATTAATACAATACAAAGTTAAAACAATACAATAAAATGAAACAATAAAAACAATAAAACAATAAATAAATAAAAAATAAAACAATTAATACAATACAAAGTTAAAACAATACAATAAAATGAAACAATAAAAACAATAAAACAATAAATAAATAAAAAATAAAACAATTAATACAATACAAAGTTAAAACAATACAATAAAATGAAACAATAAATACAATAAAACAACAAATACAACAAAACAAAAACAAATACAATACATACAATAACAACAAAAACAAATACAACAAAACAATGAAACAATACAATAAAACAATACATTTATTAAAACCATCAATATAATAAAACAATTAATACAATAAAACAACACAATAAAACACTAAATACAATAGGACAATAAAACAATACAATAAAACAATAAAATAAAACAATAAATACAATAAAACAATTAATACAATAACTACAATAAAACAGTACAACAGAACAATTAAACAATACAATAAAACAATAAATTCAATAAAACAATAAATACAAAAAACAGTAAATACAATAAAACAATAAATATAATAAAAACGAAATAAAATACAAATTGTAATAACATAAAACTTCATAAATTGAGGAGTTGCAGCAGAAATGATGGAAACAAGGCCCTGAGTTTTAAAGGCATGGGCCTTCATTGAAATAGCAGCGCACATCAAACTCCTTCAAAGCCACACTCACAAGTGGGCGGGGTGGGGGGCACTCATAAACCTGACGCCTCTCATCACGGTCCAACATCCCAACGGTCACAGAACAATGTCAACACAACAATAAACACTTAACACCTGACCCAAAACAACTCAATATTCCACTTCCTTAGAATCAGTGTTTCTTGGCTTTTCTGGTGGCCTTTGTGACATCACAGCCTTTGTGACATCACAGCATTTGTGCCGGTGGCTTGGGCATTGCACAGTCCAAAAGGCATCATCCAAAATTGCCGAAGCCCTTTGGCGGATGGTAAAGACTGTAGGTACCCGCCGGTACCCGCTGTGCAGGTCCAGGGAGCTGAACCAACTGGAACTGGTGATGTAATTAAGGGCATCGTCAATGCAAAGGAGTGGGTAAGAGTCTCTTCCGGGTAATGGCATGTAGGCGGCAGTAGTTAGTGCAAAATCTCCTGGTGTCATCCTTCTTGTGAACAAGGAGCACTGGAGCAGCCAAAGGACTGTTCAAGGGTTCAATGATCGCTGCCTTTGCCATTTCCTGAATCTTTTGGTCCACGGACTGGCGCTTAACAAATGCCAATCGGTGTGGTTGGAGACGGATGGGGCGGGCATAGCCAGTGTCAGTGTCATGTTCTCTTCCCTGGCTGCAAGAATGTCCATTAACAGGTCCAGGAGAACTTCAAGCCGTTTGCCTTGCTCACTATCAAGGCTATGACTGCTACGTGGCCAGACGTCTTGGACAGCCTGCACTGTCTCAGCAGAGGGTGGTGTGACTGCCTGGGCTGGTGACTGGACAGCTGTCGACGTCCCTGGCACTGACTCTGGCTGGACTGCTGTAACGACGACAGCAGGACCACTGGCGACGACATCCATTGGATCACCGGCGACAGCTTGACCGCTGACCCTGGTGATGGCCGGACTTCTGGCGGTGGTTGAACCAGGGGCAACGACTGGACTGCTGGTGGTGTCTGGACCATGGGCAACAACCCCGGCTGGTGGTAGCTAGACCACAGGCGATGGCTGGACCACTGGTTGGTGGCACTGGCATGACTGCTGGTGGCAGCACCGGCTGTACTGTTGATGAAGGCTCAACTGTTTACTGTGACGCCGTCGTTGGAGTTGAGGACACTGGTGTGGTCACTGATTGTGCTGACTCATAGTTGTTTTTGGAGGCAGAGTAGCTGCACGCTGCGATTGTGTGCGGCATACTAATTTTTTCCTCCCACCAAGCTGAAGGGCCACAGTCTCTGCACCAAGGCAAGGATGGCCCCCGGCACATCGACTCCAGCTTTTCAACGGGGCGGCAAGTCCAAAACCTTGATGGCAGTGTCCTCGATGTCAACTAAACTCATGGGTTAGGGTTAGGGTTAGGGTTAGGGCTCAACATTTTCGAACCCACTCGAAGAAGCCTCCTTCCCCTCCTTGACTGCTCTCGTCACAGTCTTTATGTTGAGATCAGTAGCTGGGAGGGTGGTGGCCGTAAGTTCTGGGGAGGACGCCTGGCCAGATTATGAAACTGGTTTATCCGGAAACTAGTCTTCGTCTATAACTAGTCTGCATGTAGAGTTAGTTCAAATCTAGGACTTGTCTTTATCAAGAACTTGTCTTCTTCTAGAACTAGTATACATCTAGAACTAGTCTACATGTAGAACTCGCTTACATCTAGAACCAGTATACAACTAGAACTACGTCCTCATCTCGAACTAGTCTACAACTATATCTTGTCTTCATCTAGAACTAGTCTTCATCTAGAACTAGTCTTCATCGAGAATTGATCTACATATAGAACTAGCCTACAACTAGAACCAGTCTTTATCAGGAACTCTCTATATCTAGAACTACTCTACATTTAGAACTACAACAGTCTTCACCAAGAATTAGTCTTCATCTAGAACTGGTCTTCATCAAGAATTAGCCTTTATCAAGAACTAGTCTCCATCTAGAACCAGTCTTCATCGAGAACTAGTTTACATCTAGAACCAGTCAACATCTAGAACCAGTCAACATCTAGACCTACATCTTCATCTCAAACTAGTCTACATCTATAACTAGTCTCCATCGATAACTGGTCTACAACTAAAACTAGTCTGCATCAAGATTCAAGATTTTTTATTTGTCACATACATATACATACTTCCATACATATATGCAGTGAAATGTAATAACTAGATAACTAGATGTAATAACTAAATGTAATAACTAGTCTAATCTATAACTAGTCTTCACCTAGAAGTAGTCTACATCTAGAACCGGTCTTCATCTAGAACTAATCTTCATATAGAACTGCCCTCTTCAAGAACTAGTCTTCATCTAGAACTGGTCTACATCTAGATCTGGTCTTCATCTAGAACTAGTCTTCAACGAGAACTAGTCTACATCTATAAGTAGTCTTCATGTAGAACTGGACTAGTTCTAAGTGTAGATCTAGAAAGTCTTTGAGAACTAGTCGTCATCTAGGACTAGTCTACATCTATAACTAGTCTTTATTGAGAACAAGTCTACATCTAGAACTACATCTTCATCTCAAACTAGTCTACATCTATAACTAGTCTTAATCTAGAACTAGTCTACACCTTTATCTAGTCTACATCTAGAACTGTTCTTTATCGAGAACTAGTCTTAATCTAGAACTAGTCTACACCTATATCTAGTCTACATCTAGAACTGTTCTTTATCGAGAACTAGTCTTAATCTCAAACTAGTCTACATCTAGAACTAGTCTTCATCTAGAACTTGTATACATATACACTACTCACAAAAAGTTCGGGATATTTGGCTTTCGGCTGAAATTTATGGAAAATGTAAAAAGTTGACGCTACAGTGATATGATGTGATGAAAGTAGAGCATTTAAGTAGAAGATACAATGGTGATTTCCTCATCTCAAACTATGTATTGAAACAAAAGCCAACAACAGTGGTGGGTTTACCACAACAACAAATGTCAACGTCTCAATAACTTGTCATGTGGTCTTGAGCATCAGTTACAGCTTGACAAGGACGTCTCAAGCTGTTCACAAGTCGACTTATTGTCTGCTGAGGCCTGGGCCCCCACTCTTCTTGAAGGGGGCCCTCAGGTCATTGAGGTTGTGGGGTACAGAGTTACGAGCCTCTACACGGCGACTCAGCTGATCCCATAGGTTTTCTATGGGATTCAGGTCTGGAGAAAGTGCAGGCCACTCCATTTGAGGTACCCCAGTCTGGAGCAGATGTCCCTAATGATGCCACCTCCATGAGCTGGAGCATTGTTGTCCATGAAGATGAAATTAGGCCTGTTTTGTTCATGCAGGGGCACAATGACTGGATGAATGATGTCATTCAGGTAGTATGGGCTTGTCACTGTACTCTTCTTCTTCTTCTTTCGTATATCATCAGATGGCCAACTCAGTGTCATATAGCCACGCCCTCGTCTCCAGTCCTAGGTGAAAAAGGCCAGCTTCTGAGGGTGGGCTGTATAGGGGGCAGCTGGTGATTATGTGCTCGGCAGTCTGTTCAGGTTCGCCACACTCGCATGACGCACTGTCGGAGAGGCCCCACTTCTTTAGAGAGGACTTGAAGCGCCCGACGCCAGTACGCAGGCGGTTCGAGGTCCATAGGTGGCGTGGCATGTCTTCTCCTTTTACACCTCCTCCTGGGTCCCGGATGTATCGTTGGATGCGGGAGGGCGCAGCTGACTCCCACGATTGTCTCCAGGATGCTGCCAGCCAGGCGTCCTTGGACAAGTCGTCAGGGATCGACTGTAGCATCTCTTGTGCTGCCTTGTTGTAGGGATGGCGAGACTTGAGCCTGCATGGTGGTGCCGGTGTTGTTGTGGCTTTGTGTAGGATGTGCCAGTCGTTCTTCTGGGCTTTCCTTGCCAGGGCGAGGGTAGCTGCTTCCCGTCGGAGACTGGGTGGGGCGATACCAGCTAGGACTGGCAGGTAGGACACAGGGGTGGGTTTCAGACAACCAGTTACTATCCGGAGGGCGCTGTTGATGACAGTATCCACCTTGTTCGCATGTGGACTTCTGCTCCAGGCAGGGGCACAGTATTCCGCTACGGGTAGGACCAGGGCTTGCGTGGATATGCGTAGGGTCTGGGGGGAAGCTCCCCAAGTCGAGCCTGCAAGGCGGCGGATGAGCGAGACCCTTGCGGTTGTCTTGGCCTTCACTTCATCCAGGTGCTGCTTGTAGGACAGCGTCCGGTCCAAGCATACGCCGAGGTACTTGGGGGCTTGCTGGAACTCCAGGCGGATGTTGCCAACATGCACGTCCAGTTCCCTTCTTGCCTCCCGGTTGTAGAGGTGGGAAGCTGCAGACACTGTTTTGCCCATGCTGAGCTGAAGGTGCCACTTCTGGAGGTAGTCTGCCAGGATGCCCATGTCTCGGTTGAGGCCTTCTTCCATAGTGTTCCATGTTGGGCATCGAAGCATGATGGCCAGGTCGTCCGCATAGCCGTACTTCTTGGATGTTGTGTCTGGCAGGTCGTGAATATAGATGTTAAATAACATTGGTGAGAGGACAGAGCCTTGCGGGACACCGTTCTTCAGCCTTCTGAGCCTGCTGGTCTGGCCATCGCTGGTTTGTAGGATGAAGCTATGGTTAGATAGCATCTCCATAATAAATCTCACCATGTGCCGGTCCGGGATTGTTCTCAACAGTTTCAGGTGTAGTCCACGGTGCCACACGGTGTCATAAGCGGCTGTCAGGTCCAGGAATACTACTCCAGCTTTCTCATTATCTTGGAAGCTGTCCTCGATGTCCTGGGTGAGTAGCGTTACCTGGTCCACCGTTGACCTGCCTCTGCGGAAGCCGGCTTGTTCCGGTGGGAGTTGAGGGTCCACCACTAGCTCAATGCGGCTGTGGATCAGCCTCTCCAGAATCTTGTACGGGACACAGAGCAGGGATATGGGCCTGTAGGACTTCGGGTCTTCGGCGGGTTTGTTCGGCTTTGGCAAGGCTATGACGGACGCACGGCGCCAGGTCTTTGGGAGCTTGGACCTCCGGAAGCATGATGAGAAGAATGTGCGTAGCCATTGAGATGTTCTTTCACTTTGGTGCATAACAAACTCTGGGTGGATATTGTCTCGACCTGGTGATTTGCCCAGCTTCAGTTTTTTAATTGCTGCCTTTAGCTCGGCTGCTGTGAAGTCTCCTGAGAGATTAGCATCAGCGCTGGCTGCTCTGGAGAGGGATGATAGCTCACACGATGTCAGTCGTGCGAAGTTTTTGTCCGCATCAGGGATGCGACCATTTTTCAGGAGCTGGGAAGCAATAGCATCTGCAGTCACTGGACACCTACGAGGTGTTGTTTTTCTCCCTGAGAGCAAGTTGATGGTCTGCCACGCCTTCCGGCTGGAGTGGGTGAAGTCGATGGATTCCGCTACTTCCGTCCACCTAGCCCTTCGGGTGTCATCCAGCTTCTGCAGTAGGGTTGTTGCTGTTGCGTCCATTTCTTCCCTGGTGATCGCCTGCTGGTGTTGGCGCAACAGGCAGCTGCACTCCTCATCCCAGCCCGGGATATAGTTTTTATTGGAGCCACGTGGGATGTTGTGCTTTGCTGCCCTTAGGAGGACTTCACAGTAGGCACTGTATGCAGCATCCACGTCCTCTGCTTCTGGGTCCATGAGACCAGCAGTTCTTCTTTCTGTTTCCACCGTAAACGTCTGCCAGTTCGCCTTCCTGAAGTTCCATCTCCTGACCGGTTTGCCAGCTACCGGCTGTACTAGGGATGGTACTTTGATGATGGATGGCCGGTGGTGTGAGCGAGGGAACCTGTCCAAGACACGTCTCTCCGGTTTCAGGTCGTTACTGCGTCATATGACGAAGGCCAGATCTGGGTTGGTATAAGAGTTCCAACGTGCAGAGCAGAAGCTTGGGGGCTCCTTTGGGTCGTACAGCAGTAGTGCCTCAACGTTAGAGGCCCACTCACTCAGTGCTTCTCCATCCTGTGATGTGTGTTGGTAACCCCAATCCGTATGTTGGCAGTTGAAGTCACCTGCATAGATGGCAGGAGCAGTCACGGATGGAAGTGATGATGCAGTCAGCGCTGTTGGTGGGGGCTTATATACGTTCACGACAGATGTTTCTTGGATTTTAGTGGCCAGCCACTCGATGTTGCAGCCAGGTGGAGATTGGCTGGTGGCTGCCCAGCTCAAGCCATCTCGGACGAAGGTTGCCATTCCATGCTTCTTGCTGTGGATGGATCCAGCGAGGGAGAACCCAGGAAGCTTGAGGTTTTCATCTGACACCCAGTGTGTCTCTTGCAGGAGGACCGCTGCCACTTTGTTGGAATCGGCGAGATGCCTGATGACTTCGAGTTTTGCGATGGTAAGGCCCTCGACATTGAGTTGGAGCACCGGCAGACCTTGGTTTTCGACGGTGGGGGTGTCCGCCCGTCCTAAAGAGGATGTTCTCTGCCTTGGTTTTGGCATTGGCTTGTACCTTGGTCTGCCAGCTCGATGATTCTTTGGCGACATTAGTTTCGTGAGTTGGTCTTGCACCATTTCTCACTACTCACAGGAGAGGCTTCGTGAAGGCTGTCGTCTTCTCCCCCAATGGTCACTGTACCATTCACAAAGTGTAGGACAGTTCTGTATTGACCAGACACACCTGCCCACACTGTAACACCACCACCACCAAAGGCTCGTCTGGTGACATTTCTGCTCAACGTGAATCGACTTTCATCAGAGAACAGCTCTGAGGCCCATTGGTCCCTCGTCCAGCGTAAATTCTCCCTGGCCCCTGCAAGACCATGATGCCTGTGCCTGGTGGTGTGGTGAGGTACCCTTGCAGGTGGTCTAGCACGCAGACCACGCTGATGTAAACGGTTTCAAATGGTCTGACATGACACTTGGTGCCTCTCACCTCCCTTAAATGTGCCTGGAGCTGAGTGGCATCATCATCTGGTTCTGCAGGGCACTGTTCAAAATGAAGCGCTCATCAGGGTGGGATGTGGCCAAAGGACGTCCACTTCTATGCCTTTCTGTGACTCTTCCAGTCTCTGTATCTCTGTTGCAACCTGCTGATGACACTCTGTGACACACAGCTCAGTGGCCACTTCCCTCTGACAACATCCTGTTTGAAGCTTCACAGTGGCGAGGTACTGTTGATCAGTTGTTGGTGTGGTCTTGGTCTCATGATGTCAACATGTGAACAGCATGATGAAGAGGACTGTTTAAATACCAATTCTAATTGAACTAGGAAATGTATTGGTGGATTCATGGATCAAACACCTGTTGTGAATTTTTCCGTTCAGCTCCTTGTTAGAGAACAGCAAGTTGTGCAAAAAGTACTGAGACATTGAACAGTTGGACATGTGCATTCAAAAGTTTAGAGAAGGTCAAATGAAGTTCACCTGTAAAGGTTATAGGGAATTTTAGCTTCATCCTGAAATTTCACCCGAACGCCCAATATCCCTAACTTTTTGTGAGTAGTTTATATCAAGTCTTCAGCTAGAACTAGTCTACAACTAGAACTAGTCTAGATCCCTGTCATCGTTGAAGAGGTTCTGTGCACTCTAGCAGGGGTTGCTCCACGTGGGGTCTGGGGTCACACAGGGGTCCATCCAGGGGTCCCTCAACATGGGCACCGTGGTCCATCAGGGATCCTTCCAGAGGTTCCTCAACATGCGGTCGGGGGTCCCACAGGGGTCTTTCTAGAGGTTCCTCAACATGGGGTCCAGGAAAACACAGGGGTCCTTCCAGAGGTTCCTCCACGTGGGGTCCAGGGACCCCAGAGGTCCCCACTAGTTTAACCTCATTATCCAAATAAAGAATAAAGAATCTCATGTAAATGAGAGAAAAGAAGAGCCAGGCTCCGCCCCTTCATCCTCCATATTTATTGACAGTCTCAGCTCCAGACAAACAGATTCAGTTGTTGTGATGATTTATTACAAAAATAACATTTGGATAGTTTCCTGTTCTGCTGTTTCCACTGTACAAGAACTTGATGCATGCGTCATGAATATTAGTATTGATGAGTATTAATCAGTATTTATCAGATTAATTAGTACTGATGCTTTCTGTACTTTAGTATTGATTCCTCGTGGGACGTGATCCCCGACGCCAATGTGTAGACGAGCCGATTGGACTTAGAACAAAAGATAAAAGATAAAAATAAAAATCCAAACACCTTATTGGACAACTCCATCCCTCCCTTAAGCCCCCCCCCCCCCCCCCCTTCATGTGTTCCCACCCCCTTAGCACTAGTGGGCTGAGCTTGACATGACATCACTCTCCTCTCAGCCAATGGGCAGATTTCTACATTACGATTCAAAAGAAACTGCAGAACAAAGTGAATTCTGGGTATTATTTTGCATGTCCTGCTCGCTGATTGGATGATCCCGGACCAATAAAAAAAAAAGAAGAGCGTGCAGGCACCAGAGGTTATGCGGTGGGCTCGATGGTGCATTCCTTGGCCAGGTGACCCGACTTCCCACAGTTGTAGCAGTTGAGTTCCGAACCACCGGTGCAGCGCACGGCAACATGGCCGACCTCCCCGCACCTGGAGGGGGAGGGGCTTAGTACTGGTACACACAGAGTACACACTACCACGGTACTGGTACATACAGAATACACAATACCATGGAACGGGTACACACAGAGTACATGGTACAAACTACCACATACTAATACAGTTCCAACATTGTACTGATACACACATTATAATCGAGGGCTTCTATCATTATATATCATGGTATTGCCACAGTACTATCGCAGTACTACTGCGGTACTAGCAGAGTACTCATACCTGTAGCACTTGACCCTGTGGCAGTCCTTCTGAATGTGTCCGAAGCCACCGCAGGAGTAGCACTTAGCATCATTAGCGTGCTGGCAGTCGCGCGCTACGTGCCCCGCCCTCCCGCAGGTGTAGCACACCTGCTCACGCTCCTTCTTGGGCTCCGTGCAGTCCCTGGAGATGTGGCCGCCGCGGCCGCAGTTGTAGCATACTGCAACACACACACGCAGCACCAGCGAATACTCTGAAGTACCAACATGTAGTACTACTTTGTCTGCAGCGCTCATGTGACCACGGCGACTAGAGAACTCATACCTATGGAGATGGGTTCTCGTCTTGGAGCCTGACCGCCTGCGCGAGCACCGCGTGCGCACATTAGAGTATTTTTTGAGCTTATAGAGCTTGTGCGTAATCACCGGGTGTCACGACATTTCACTGCATATATGTACGACCGTATGTGTATGTATGTGACAAATAATCACTTGAACCTGGTGTAGGGCTTTGTGCCATCTAGCGCCCCTGCGTGGCCTCAGGACATGATGGCACCGTTTTCCACCACCAGGGGGTAGTGTACCTGCTACCAGAGCACCTTAGACACCGGAGAGAGAGCAGAGCTGTCTGGTGCCAACTGGTGGTCAGCTGCATCAGATGGGGAGGTGGGCTGTCGGTCAGACCTGGGAAGCCTAAAGAGGAAGCGACCGGTAGAGGAGCCTCTCCGGAGTGGTTCAGACTCGGGGGGGGGGGGGGGGGGCCTGCTATGGACGACCCAGGGAGAATACCGGGAGGCTTCACTGAGATCTCCCAGCATGCAGTGGTGGACTGCTCATCCAGTTCACCGGCATGTTCCTGGTGGGGCGGCATACCTTGGGACCAATATATTTCTTCATAAAAAAAGAAAAAAATTATGTTTTGTCCAACGACCGGCCCATAAGACAGTGGTCCATTGGTTCATTCTCTATCCTGACCCTGGGTGTGCCCAATCCCATCTCTTACCAAGCCCCACCCCTGCCCCCCAGTTCAGCCCTGCCACCTTCCACTGTGTGTGGTTAGTCCATGAAGGAACATCCAAGAGCGCAGTGTGTATCTGTGTGTATTATGTGTGAATTCGTACACAGTGTGTGTCCTCACCATCCTCAGTGATCCCACAGTCTCTGACGACGTGTCCGGGTTCCCCACAACGATAGCAGAACAGGTCTACACACACACACACACACACACACAGTGATACTTCATGTGAGATCCAACATGGCAGACTGGCAGATCCAACATGGGGGCTTTGCAATGAGCAGCTTATCAGTGGAGGGTCCTCTGTCTGATATGGTCAATAGTGTCATGTGCCTGGTTTGGTTTAGGACTTCCACTTCCTGTTGACCTGGAGTTGTCAAGCCAATCAGCAACTGGTTTATTTGGCTCTATGTGCTTATGTGTGGCTCCTCCCCCTGGGCATGCCAGACTGATCCCATGAAGTAGTAGTTAAGGTATACTGTGCAGACAAACAGGTATAGACAGATAGACAGAGGCAGACAGACAGACTGACAGGTACAGAGACAGACAGGTAGTCAGGAAGACAAGACAATACAGGTAGAGTCAGACAGGTGGTGTACCTTTGACCCGCCCCCGCCCCTTCCCTCGGGATCGAGTAGCATTCGGACAGTTCTTGATCCAGTGACCGCTGCGACCACACCCATAGCACTCAGTACTACTCATCCCCCTTACCTGAGACACCTGGGGGAGATGGGGAGACAGGGGGTACATGGGGGAAACGGGGATGTGGGGGGAGATGTTGGGGAAGACAGGTGAGTGGTTTGAAGGTTTTCAGCTGAAGAACCTGGTTTCCATTCTTCAGGTCATCCACAGGTCAGTAATGAGTAACAGTACTGACAGACAGACAGAGAGTACTGTCAGTCTGTCTGTCTGTCAGTAATGAAAAGTCACAGCCCAGGTAGAAGAGGGGACATAGGATGTGGTTCTACTCCAGAGGGGAACATTAATTAGAACAAGTCCCCAAGGGGAGAGAGACAGGTAGAGAGAGAGACACAGATGGGAAGTGTGTAGCAATGATTATAGATAAAACTTTTATTAAATAATTTAATTCCTGGGGGGAAATATGTACATATCATGTACACATCTTATGTACACATCACATGTACAAATCATGTTTACACTTCATATATACAATTCATAGATACACTTCATATGTACAAATCATATGTAAACTTCATGAATATTTGTGTGTTGTTGTGGTGTGCTGTGTGACGATTAAGACTGCACACGTCATATGTACACACGTTCTAATGGGGTCCTGACATTCAACCCGAGGACGTAAACTCATTGAACTTCGACTCAAAACCTCAAACAGTTGGAAACAAGAGGCACAACACACACACACACACACACACACACACACAGCAAGTGTAAACAATGTACACACATTATAAACACGCTGTAACAGACACCTGCGCGGAAACTGAACACTGTTGACAGACACTGTACAGACATTGTACACACACTGTTCACACACACACACACACACACACTGTTCACACACACACACACACACACACACACACACACACACACACACACACACACTGTTCACACACACACACAAACACACACACACACACGACAATTAGCATGCTATCAGTTAGCTGCGTGCTACCACCACCACCTCCCACAAGATTCGGCCGGTCCCCCAGTGGATGTTGTACCGAGCTCCGGGTCCGCAGCTCCTTGTTCGTGTCGTTCAGAGGGAGCTGTAATGGCGGACACTCACCTCGCGCTGTTTGTTTCTCTGCGACACACGCTCTGCACACGGCACCAGCTGCCTCTGCGCACGGGACCACGGAGCAGCCAGACTGGATCATAAGACTAAATATCAAATATCATAAAACAAATAATATCAAATATCATAAAACAAATAATATCAAATATCATAAAACAAATTAATATCAAATATCATAAAACAAATAATATCAAATATCATAAAACAAATTAATATCAAATATCATAAAACAAATAATATCAAATATCATAAAACAAATAATATCAAATATCATAAAACAAATTAATATCAAATATCATAAAACAAATAATATCAAATATCATAAAACAAATAATATCAAATATCATAAAACAAATTATATCAAATATCATAAAACAAATTAATATCAAATATCATAAAACAAATAATATCAAATATCATAAAACAAATAATATCAAATATCATAAAACAAATAATATCAAATATCATAAAACAAATTAATATCAAATATCATAAAACAAATAATATCAAATATCATAAAACAAATAATATCAAATATCATAAAACAAATAATATCATAAAACAAAATAATATCATAAAACTAATTAATAATATCAAATATCATAAAACAAATTAATATCATAAAACAAAATAATATCAAATATCATAAAACAAATAATATCAAATATCATAAAACAAATAATATAAAACAAAATAATATCATAAAACTAATTAATAATATCAAATATCATAAAACAAATTAATATCATAAAACAAAATAATATCATAAAACTAATTAATAATATCAAATATCATAAAACAAATTAATATCAAATATCATAAAACAAATAATATCATAAAACAAATTAATATCAAATATCATAAAACAAATAATATCATAAAACTAATTAATAATATCAAATATCATAAAACAAATTAATATCAAATATCATAAAACAAATTAATATCAAATATCATAAAACAAATAATATCATAAAACAAATTAATAATATCAAATATCATAAAACAAATTAATATCAAATATCATAAAACAAATTAATATCAAATATCATAAAACAAATAATATCAAATATCATAAAACAAATAATATCATAAAACAAATTAATAATATCAAATATCATAAAACAAATAATATCATAAAACAAATTAATATCAAATATCATAAAACAAATAATATCATAAAACAAATTAATAATATCAAATATCATAAAACAAATAATATCATAAAACTAATTAATATCAAATATCATAAAACAAATAATATCATAAAACTAATTAATAATATCAAATATCATAAAACAAATAATATAAAACAAATTAATAATATCAAATATCATAAAACAAATTAATATCAAATATCATAAAACAAATAATATCATAAAACAAATAATATCATAAAACAAATTAATAATATAAAATATCATAAAACAAATAATATCAAATATCATAAAACAAATAATATCAAATATCATAAAACAAATAATATCAAATATCATAAAACAAATTATATCAAATATCATAAAACAAAATAATATCATAAAACAAATAATATCAAATATCATAAAACAAAATAATATCATAAAACAAATAATATCAAATATCATAAAACAAATAATATCAAATATCATAAAACAAATTATATCAAATATCATAAAACAAAATAATATCATAAAACAAATAATATCAAATATCATAAAACAAAATAATATCATAAAACAAATAATATCAAATATCATAAAACAAATAATATCAAATATCATAAAACAAATAATATCATAAAACGAAATAATATCATAAAACTAATTAATAATATCAAATATCATAAAACAAATTAATATCATAAAACAAAATAATATCATAAAACTAATTAATAATATCAAATATCATAAAACAAATTAATATCAAATATCATAAAACAAATAATATCATAAAACAAATTAATATCAAATATCATAAAACAAATAATATCATAAAACAAATTAATAATATCAAATATCATAAAACAAATTAATATCAAATATCATAAAACAAATTAATATCAAATATCATAAAACAAATAATATCAAATATCATAAAACAAATAATATCATAAAACAAATTAATAATATCAAATATCATAAAACAAATAATATCATAAAACAAATTAATATCAAATATCATAAAACAAATAATATCATAAAACAAATTAATAATATCAAATATCATAAAACAAATAATATCATAAAACTAATTAATATCAAATATCATAAAACAAATAATATCATAAAACTAATTAATAATATCAAATATCATAAAACAAATAATATAAAACAAATTAATAATATCAAATATCATAAAACAAATTAATATCAAATATCATAAAACAAATAATATCATAAAACAAATAATATCATAAAACAAATTAATAATATCAAATATCATAAAACAAATAATATCATAAAACAAATTAATATCAAATATCATAAAACAAATAATATCATAAAACAAATTAATAATATCAAATATCATAAAACAAATAATATCATAAAACTAATATCAAATATCATAAAACAAATACTATCATAAAACAAAATAATATCAAATATCATAAAACAAATAATATCATAAAACTAATTAATAATATCAAATATCATAAAACAAATAATATCCTAAAACAAATTAATAATATCAAACATCATAAAACAAATAATATCATAAAACATATAAATAACATCAAATATCATAAAACAAATAATATCATAAAACAAATTAATAATATCAAATATCATAAAACAATTAATATCATAAAACAATATAATAATATCAAATATCATAAAACAAATAATATCATAAAACATATAAATAATGTAAAATATCATAAAACAAATATCATAAAACAAATTAATAATATAAAATATCATAAAACAAATATTATAAAACATATAAATAAATATCAAATATCATAAAACAAATAATATCATAAAACAAATATAAAACAAACTAATAATATCAAATATAAAACAAATAAGATCAAATATCATAAAACATGTAAATAATATAAAATATCATAAAACAAATAAATAATATCAAATATCCTAAAACATATAAATAATATCAAATATCATAAAACAAATAAACTATCAAATATAATAAAACAAATTATATGATAAAACATATAAATAATAGCAAATATCATAAAACAAATAAATAATATCAAATATCACAAAACAAATAATACCATAAAACATATAAATAATATCAAATATCATAAAACAAATAAATAATATCAAATATTATAAGACAAATTAATATCAAATATCATAAAACAAATTATTTCATAAAGCATATAAATAATATCAAATATCATAAAACAAATAAATAATAACAAGTATTATAAAACAAATTCATATCAAATATCATAAAACAAATAATATCATAAAACATATAAATAATATCAAATATCATAGAACAAATAAATAATATCAAATATCATAAAACAATATCATAAAACATATAAATAATAGCAAATATCATAAAACAAATAAATAATATCAAATATTATAAAACAAATTATTTCATAAAGCATATAAATAATATCAAATATCATAAAACAAATAAATAATAACAAGTATTATAAAACAAATTCATATCAAATATCATAAAACAAATAATATCATAAAACAAATAAATAACATCAAATATCATAAAACATATACATAATATCAAATATCATAAAACAAATAAATAACATAAAATATTATAAAACATATACATAATATCAGATATCATAAAACAAATAAATAATATCATAAAACATTTAATATGATCAAATATAATAAAACATATCAATAATACAAAATATCATAAAACAATATCATAAAACATATTAATAATATCAAATATCATAAAATAAATAATATCATAAAACATATAAATAATATCAAATATCATAAAACAAATACATGATATCAAATATTATAAGACAAATAAATCATATAAAATATCATAAAACAAATTATATCATAAAACATATACATAATATCAAATATCATAAAACAAATAAATAATATCAAATATTATAAAACAAATGTCATAAAACAAATAATATCATAAAACAAATGAATAATATAAAATCTCATAAAACATATAAATAATATCAAATATCATAAAACAAATAAATAACATCAAATATCATAAAACATATACATAATATCAAATATCATAAAACAAATAAATAACATAAAATATTATAAAACATATACATAATATCAGATATCATAAAACAAATAAATAATATCATAAAACATTTAATATGATCAAATATAATAAAACATATCAATAATACAAAACATCATAAAACATATTATCAAATATCATAAGACATACAGCATAAAGAATATACACAAAGGTAAATTATGGTAAATGAACGATGATGATGTGAGAACAGCATTAAAGAAGATGAAGAGTGGAAAGGCAGTTGGCCCAGATGACAAACCTGGGGAAGCATGGAAATGTTTAGGTGAGATGGCAGTGGCCTTCCTAACGAGACTGTTTAACACCATCCTGGAAAGGGAGAGGATGCCGGAGGAGTGGAGAAGAAGTGTACTAGTACCATCTTCAAGAGTAAGGGAGACGTACAGAGCTGTAGTAACTACAGGGGAATAAAGCTGATCAGCCACAACATGAAGCTATGGGAAAGGCTAGTGGAGGCTAGGTTAAGAGGAGCGGTGGGGATCAGCGAGCAGCAGTATGGTTTAATGCCAGGAAAGAGTACTACAGATGACATGTTTGCTTTAAGAATGCTGATGGAAAAGTACAGGGAAAGCCAGAGGGAGTTGCACTGTGTCTTTGTGGATTTAGAGAGAGAATATGTATGATAAGGTGTCGAGAGTGGAAGTGTGGTATTGCATGAGGAAGTCGGGGGTTGTAGAGAAGTACGTAAGAGTGGTACAGGATGCAGTAGACGTGACAAAGGCATCAAAGTGGAGGTGGGATTGCATCAAGAATCAGCTCTGAGCCCTTTCTTGTTTGCAGTGGGGATGGACAGGTTAACAGATTAAATCAGGCAGGAGTCTCTGTGGACTATGATGTTCACGGATGACATTGTGATCTGTAGCGAGAGAAAGGAGCAGGTGGAGGAGAGCCTGGAGAAGTGGAGGCAGCATTAGAGAGAAGAGCAATGAAAGTCAGCAGGAGTAAGACACAATACATGTGCCTGAATGGGAGGGAGGGCGGAGAAAAGCTAAGAATGCAAGGGGTGGAGGTGGAGAAGACAAGAAACAGTCTTTAATCGTCACACGACACTCCACAACACATGCTTGCACACACACACACACTTGATGGTGGCTGGTGAAATGGCTCCTCTGCTTTTGACCCATCCTGGCTTGTCCTTCCTCCGGGGGCACAGCCAGGAGCAGTGGGCAGCATACGTGGACGCGCCCGGGGACCAGGTGATAAGTGTCCATCGCTGGTCACACCATGATGGGTGCATGTTTTTGGTGGGGTCCTTACTGACGTGAGGTGGAGGAAACCCCATGTGAACACGGGGAGAACATGCAAACTCCACACAGAAAGGCTCCTGTTTTTGGAAGATAACCCGCCGGAGCACGGTGCCAACAGTGCCCCAGGCGGGAATCGAACCCAGGACCTTCTTGCTGTGAGGCAGCAGTGCAATGCCCAGCGCCACCGTGCCCACGGTGAGTTCAAGTACTTGTGGTCGACCACCCAAAGCAGCGGAGAGTGTGGGAGAGAGGTGAAGAAGAGACTACAGGCAGGGTGGAGAAGAGTGTCCGGAGTGATCTGTGACAGAAGAATCTTGAATTGTCACACAGCACACCACACTATAACACATGCACGCGCACACACACATGCTTTGGATGGTGACCGGTGAAATGAGGCCTCTGCATTTAACCCATCCTTGGCTTGTCCTTCCCCCGGGGGCACAGCCAGGAGCTGTGACAGGACAGTAGTGAGAGCAGCCATGTTGTACGGTGTAGAGGCGGTGGCACTGACAAAAAGGCAGGTGGAAGAAGTGGAGGTGGCAGAGTTGAGGATGTTGAGGTTTTCATTGAGAGGGACAAGGATGGACAGGATTAAGAATGAGGACGTTAGAGGGACAGCTCAGGTTGGACAGTTTGGTGGAAAAGTGAGAGAGGCCAGATTGAGATGGTTTGGACACGTGTAGAGGAGAGATGAGAGTTACATTGGGAGGAGGAGGCTTAGGATGGAGCTGCCAGGCAAGAGGAAAAGAGGAAGCCAAAGAGAAGCTTGATGGAGGTGCTGAGGGAGGACATGCAGGCGGGTGGTGTCAGGGAGGAGGACACACAATGTTGGAGGCAGATGATCCGCTGTGGCGACCCCTAACGGGAGCAGTCCGAAGAAAAAGAAGATCACAAACATATAAATAATATCAAACATAATAAGACATAAATATTATAAAATATCATAAAACATAAATATTATCAAATATAATAAGACATATAAATAATATGAAATATCATGAAACATATAATTATCAAATATCATATGACATACAGTATACATAATATGCAATATCAAAAACATAATTATCAAATATCATAAGACATAAATAATATCAAATATCATAAAACCATAAAATATAATAAGGAATTTAAATATCACAAAATATCATAAAACATAAATCATATAAAATATCACAATGCATATAAATAATAGAAAATATCAATAAACATATAAATATATATATATATCAAATATCATAAGACATAAATAATATCAAAAATATATATATCCAATATCATAAGATATAAATAATATCAAATATCATGAATTATAAATAATATCAAATATCATGAGACATCAAATATATAAAACAATATCAAAATAAAGCTGCAGGCAGCCCAAGTATTGCTGCCTGCAGCTTTATTTTGTATTGTCCTGTTTATTCAGTTATTATGAAAGAACTTGTCAATACTGAACACTTTCTGTCTTTTCATTTAAATCTCCTACTTTTATCTGTAGAAACTGTTTATACATTAAGTTTCTTTAAAACAACCGTTTATTTTTACTTTAAACCAAACTTTGTAATTGTTATAACTCACATACTCCCTGTCAAGTCCCTGTGTACTTCGTGTCAGGTCCCTGTCTACTTCATGTCAGGTCCCTGTCTACTTCCTGTCAGCTCCCTGTCTACTTCCTGTCAGCTCCCTGTCTACTTCCTGTCAAGTCCCTGTCTACTTCATGTCAGGTCCCTGTCTACTTCATGTCAGGTCCCTGTCTACTTCCTGTCAGCTCCCTGTCTACTTCCTTTTTTTTTTTAACCTGTGCTGTCAGCATGCTGGGCATACAACACAGTATTTGTATGCCATTTGCATCCAGGACAGAGTTAGTCTGCAAGTGGAGTTCAAGTTCTCCACCTGCAATGCAACTCTTTATTAATTCTTAAATCATCAAGAACTGCTGCAATAACTCTGTCCTGTGGATGCCCTGTAGAATGACAAGAGCACAGTTTTTGGTTATGGAGAGCCACCAACAACCCCCCTCTTAAGAGAACTATTCATAATGTTTGGGTCTCTAAACAACTGATCACTACTCCAAAAGGGGGAGAATCACCACGGTGAGACAAATAAACATAGAAACAAACAACATTTACACAAAAACATGAACATTGGACGACATCATGTATTGAAAAACAATGAATTAGGTCCAGGAAAACTGGAACTACAACTGGTCACGTGGCCTCTTCCTGTCAAAGTTATGGCAGTAAATGAGGGAGAAAAGGAGAGGAATGCAACCAGGAGGGTGCTGGGGCGCACTCGAAGCAGGTGTGGTGGTGTTTGCGTGTGTGATGGGACCGCCTGTATGTGTCCACCAGTGAGTGTACATGACTTATCCCCATTTGTACTGGTGTAGAAGATTGGTAATACGTCGCGGCGCCTCCAAGCAGCGGATGGGGCCCCGAAGCCCCCACGAAATCCGCAGCCCCGTGGACACCCTACGGCTGCAGGAAAGCCCCGAGTACCCTGCCCTGCGGTCACAGAAGAGCCCCGGGCCCCCAGAGAAGCCAGAGGGCCGTGGAGCAACCCCCACGCCCAGCCCCGAGGAGCATGACCCAGTCCCAGGGAGCACAAGGAGACCCCGCATCCCAGGTGCGCACACATACAAAAAAACCCCGGGTGCAGGCACAAGATGCAGCCGCCGACACAGAACCCGGGCCACGGGCGCAATGCACATACCGCGGGCCCACATCCCGGCCTTGCGGCGACAGACCGACACCCCGCCCGAGCCGCCCGCCCATCCCGCAAGCCCTCAGTCTATTGTGTGGTCTATTGTGTGGTCTATTGTGTGAGTATGAGTTTTGGGACTGGGAGAGATAGGCGAGTCACAACCGGATATCCAGGGGCACAGCAGGCCCCCCCGGACCCAACTGTGCCCCAGTGTGCCCACCTCCTGTACCTGATGGCAGCCAACCTACAGCGATCAGCCAAGGGCGCAGAACGTCCGCCATGCGTCTCCGCCATGTCAGGCAGCTCCGCGCCCCCATCAGGCCCCTGGTCAGCCCCCAGCTGCTGAGCATGCGGACTACAGAATAGAGGGCGGCAGACGGCACTGCCACCCACAGCCGACCCCCAGCGATGAGCAGCCCGCCCAACGCGAGCGTCAGAGGGCAGGTACCCCGGCAGCCCGGTGTGGTGACAGGAGACCGCCACCAACGAAGGAGGTCACATGGTGCGCCCCGTGCCTAGCACAGCCAGACAGGTTCAGGACTCAGGTTGACAGGACCAGACAGAATGCCTAACCAGCCCCGGCACGACTGGACACCCCCCCCCACACGGGACGCAAGAGGACACACAGTCCCAGCCGACCCCAGCGTCGCGCCAACCCGCCGACCGCGGGGCACGAGACCCGAACCAGCGACCCACACCCCCGCCCCCAACCGAGCCCCAGAACCAACAACCACACCCGGAACATACACACGGATGCCAGCTGCAGGTACTCCCTGGGAGCACGTCCCCCCCCCCACAAACCCCTGGAGACAGGCCAGCTCAGGTAAAGGAGCAGGCGCCACCACCCGGACCACCCAACTCCCCCGTGGGGCCCCAGGATCCCCCAAGAACACAGGCCCATGCACCACGGATGTCCCCAGAGCCGCCCTGGCATCCACCCAACCGCGGAGCCCCGGCAGACCAGGAGGACCCCCACATGCCCCAAAGCACAATGACATTGCACCGACTTTGGAAGACTCAAGTATTAAATGATGGAGTTATGTTCCTGTCTACTTCCTACCTACCAGGTCCCTGTCTTCTGCCTGTCAGGTCCCTGTCTGCTTCCTGTCAGGTTCCTGTCTATTTCCTATCAGGTCCCTGTCTTCTGCCTGTCAGGTCCCTGTCTGCTTCCTGACAGGTTCCTGTCTACTTCCTGTCAGGTCCCTGTCTGCTTCCTGTCAGGTCCCTGTCTACTTCCTGTAGTCCACAGAGTCCTGCCTCACGGTGTTTCTGTGGAAGGAAATCACTCCGTGTGGAAGTTCCCAACAACACACTTCCATTCCAACAGATTCAACACTGCATGTCCCTCGCACACATTTCATCATCTTTTTAAACCTTTGGGACTAAAATAAAACGGACACCACTCTGCTCCGGAGCTGCAAGCCAACTCCATGTGTGAGGTCACAAACATGGAATATGACTGGAGCTGCAGTGGCTGTCCTGTTCCAGACACCTTTGGACCGAAAAATGCCAGGGAGTGTAACTATAATATTATATAAGTGTCCATCCCTTATTATCTATTATTGATATAATAGATAATTATATTATTATATAATAGATAATAAGACATCAAATAATATCATATGATATCAAATAATATCAAATATATAAAACAATATCAAATATAAATATAGCTGTGGTCCAGTGTAGTCATAATAGGTAAGTATTCAACTTTTATAAAGAGTTTTTATAAAACACATTGTTTTCTATTGACACCGACTGGCCTGGGGTACGAGCAAAAAATGTCCCTCAGGAAACATTGCATGAACAACTACATCGTTCCTGGATAATGCAGTGTGGACACAAAAGAAAGGGATGGTTCCTCCAAATTCCTGTGGTGCAGTTTTCAGGGTTTTATGAAACTCAGCAGTTTCCTTTAAACGCAGCAGTGACTAAGGTGGTCTGTCTACGTGTCGCAAACTCAGTTGTACCCTCACTCTGTATTACCTTTTTGAGTCTTATTTTATTTAATTCTAGATTATTCTATTCACTAACTGCATTAGGTTTTAGGAATCAGTTAGTTTCAGTTAGTTGCTAGGTAGGTATAAGTTTTGCTATTATGTTCAGTTTAGTAAATATTGTGCAAAATCTCTGGGTGCGTTGTAAAGACATTTCACTGCATATATGTATGAAAGTATGTATATATATGCAAGTATGTACATGTATGAAAGTCTGCGTATGTATGAAAGTATGTCTATGTATGAAAGCATGTATATGTATGATAGTATGTATATGTATGATAGTATGTACAGTATATGTATGACAGTGTAAATATGTATGATAGTATGTACAGTATATGTATGATAGTATGTATATGTATGAAAGTCTGTATATGTATGAAAGTATTTATATGTATGAAGGTCTGTATATGTATGAAAGTCTGTATATGTATGAAAGTATTTATATGTATGAAGGTCTGTATATGTATGAAAGTCTGTATATGTATGATAGTATGTATATGTATGAAAGTCTGTATATGTATGATAGTATGTATATGTATGAAAGTCTGTATATGTATGAAAGTATGTGTATGTATGAAAGTATGTATATGTATGTGATGAATAAACCTCTTGAATGTTGAAAAGGTTGAGGTGCTGAATGGATTCTGGGAGACGCAGCCTTAAATAACGTTGGATGATGATGTCACAAAGCACCCTGCTCCTCAAACTCATCAAATCGCGTCAACGTTCTTCAACTTCTGGTAGATACGCAACAGTTTTTCAATAATTCCAAATGTACACCGATATCGATCAAACCCGAACAAAATGACACCAGAAACGTTCTAACGAGACCTCCACCATGTATGGCGGTTGCCATTGTTTCAGCCACTTTTAGCCTGAAAAATGCCAAGAAGATTAATAATAATAAAAATCGGAGAAAAAAAACAGGGTTAGGGTTAGCCCTGCAGGCTGGGTTAGCCCTGCAGTTTTAGGGTTAGGGTTAGGGTTAGCCCTGCAGGGTTAGAGTTGGGGTTAGGGTTAGGCCTGCATGGTTAGGGTGGTAGGGATGGTAGGGATGGTAGCTCAGGAGGTAGAGCTGGTGGTCTAGTCATCTAAAGGTTGCTGGTTGGATCCCAGGCTCCTCCTGCTAGCATGCTGTAGTGTCCTTGAGCAAGACACTTAACCCCTCATTGCTCCTGATGGCTGCGTCCGTCGGTGTTTGAATAATTGTAAGTCGCTTTGGATAAAAGCGTCTGCTAAATGACTAAATGTAAATGTAGGGTTAGCCCTGCAGTGTTAGGGTTAGGGTTAGGCCTGCAGGGTTAGGGTTAGTGTTAGCCCCACAGGGTTAGGGTTAGCCCTGCAGGCTGGGTTAGAATCAGAATCAGAAATACTTCAATAATCCCAGGGGGAAATTACTTTTGTTACAGCTCCAAATCTACATACAACATATTTACATACAACATATAATATTTATTAAGAAACATATTTATATATAAATAAGTATATATAAACATATCTATATGTTATAAACATATCTATATAGAGTGTAAAATGTACAGTTAAAGATGTGCAAAAAGAAGAAGGTGCAGAAGTGGAAGTCCGTGTTTTGAGGTCATGGGTTAGGGTTAGGGTTAGGCCTGCAGTTTTAGGGTTAGGGTTAGCCCTGCAGGGTTAGGGTTAGTCCTGCAGGGTTAGGGTTAGGGTTAGCCCTGCAGGGTTAGAGTTGGGGTTAGGGTTAGGCCTGCAGGGTTAGGGTTAGGGTTAGCGCTGCAGGGTTAGGGTTAGGGTTAGCCCTGCAGGGTTAGAGTTGGGGTTAGGGTTAGGCCTGCAGGGTTAGGGTTAGGGTTAGCCCTGCAGGTTTAGAGTTGGGGTTAGGGTTAGGCCTGCAGGGTTAGGGTTAGGGTTAGCGCTGCAGGGTTAGGGTTAGGGTTAGTCCTGCAGGGTTAGGGTTAGCCCTGCAGGGTTAGGGTTAGGGTTAGCCTGGCAGGGTTAGGGTTAGGGTTAGCCCTGCAGGGTTAGGGTAAGGGTTAGCCTGGCAGGGTTAGGGTTAGGGTTAGCCCTGCAGGGTTAGGGTTAGGGTTAGCCTGGCAGGGTAAGGGTTAGGGTTAGCCTGGCAGGGTTAGGGTTAGCCCTGCAGGCTGGACCCCTAGATCTAGCTGCAGGCAGCAATATGGGGTCCAGGGCAGTTGGCCCTTGGTTAAAGTTCAATGTTGGGATGTGCTTTGCCTCTTTGTTGCACTATGTTTTGTGACTGCAGAAGTTCATTCCTTCCACCTGGTTTGAGTGTAATTCTATTATGGGATGGTGTTTGTGGATGTGAGTAGGTGTCCTACGCCGCAACTAACGGCGGTTATCATTCTGAAGTAGGGCTGCATGATTTAAGCTAAAAATGATAATCCCAAACCACCATGACTCGTAGAGGATTTATAATGTAATGAATTGTGTGTCGTGGGCTACACAAAAAACACAAAAATAATGAAAATATTTCAAAACACATATGCAATAAATACTAATTTCTTGTATTATGTAATTGCTTGTTATTGTTACAAGTAATTATAATTCAGGAAGTTTGAATACATTGATATTTCTGGAATGTCCATCAATTCTGACAGTGATGTCAATGGGTTTTTATTTTGTAGAACTTACTCTGGTGCGTGTCAGTTGTCCTCAGAAGCATTAATATATATTAATGATGCATAATAAAGTTAAATAGTAATAAAATAATACCTGTCACTGTGTAACTTTGTATGGTTCTTGTTACAATTAACAATTCTCTGGAATTTCTCTAAATTCTGAAGGTGTTACTGGAACTTAAATGATCCTGTTTCTAAATTAAACCAGAAACAAGTGCAAGATGCTGGAAGGAATAATAAATAAATAAGAATAAAAAGCATTTTTTATGTTGGTGCATTATGCCAAATATCAACTGAACAGCTAGTCAACATCAAGAAGTCGTGTGTTGTTGGTGTACTGTCAATACAACAAATGAAAGCTGGTCAACCTCAACAGAAACAAGACTAGTGAGTCCTAGCTACGATAGGACCAAGTCTCCAGGTGTTCCTACAGGGTAGTGAGTGTCTGCAGAGCGTGTCGAGCTGGGTAGCTCCTCCCACCGATGGGGCACCACCCCATTGAGTCCGGATCGAGAAGTCATTCTACACAGCGGAGGCATCACCAGCCGCCGCTCATTTGCAGACCTCAGAGAGCAGAGGTCTACTTGTTCAAGTCCCATTGAATATCCAGCGCTGACAGCTTGCTTGTTTATAATTTTTTATCAACAAAAACAATAGGGGTCTCCGCCCCCTCGGGGGACGGGACCCCTACATAGAGCTGCAGGCAGCAACACAGGGGTCCAGGTTAGTCACATTAGTCACGAATGACAGTTTTCAGATTGTCCATGGAATGCAGCATGGGTTTAAATGCTGAGATCTGAGTCGTCTGGACCAAATCCTACGCCAAGCAACCACTACACACCAATGGAGTCAACACCGGGAACCACGACCAATGTGAAAGCCCCCTAGAGCCACACCCTGCACATATACTGTATAACTAATTAGTATGTAAGTGCAAGTATATACATAGATATATATATATATACACACACATATATATATATATATATACGTATATATACATACATATATATATATATATATATATATATATATACACGTATATATATATATATATATATATATATGTATATATATATATATATATATATATATATATGTATATATATATATATATATATATATATATACACGTATATATATATATATATATATGTATATATATATATATATATATATACACACACACACATACACACACATGCGATCCCTTGTCTCGCTGGTCTCTTTTTGGACATAACAGAAGCAAAGCTTCAAGCTGAGTTAGTTTTGTTGCTTCACAGAAGGTTGTGTGTTTGAAACCAACAAATTGGTGTTTGATTCCTCCATAAAAGAGGTTCCTTATGGAACATAGAGTGGAGGAGAGAAACATCTATGGCACATGCATAAATTATACATGAAAAGTAGATATTAACGTTGACTAACTCGCTCATGAAATCTGGACATATTAGCCGTCTCCCAAACACACTGATTGTAAAAACCATCACCGTGCTACTTCCAAGAGACCAATCACACCATTTCGAACTCACTATCATTTCCTCAATTCTGACCCAATTTTGACAAATGACATCCAACCTTTGGTTCACTTCAGCCACTCACAATGTACCACCCGGAGGAAACCCATGTGAATGTGGGTAGAACATCCAGAATTCAAACCCAGAACCTTCTTGCTGAGAGGCAACAGCATGAACCACTGAGTCACCGTGACCCCATTCTTATATTATCACTCAGTCATTCAAATCGGCCTCGTACTGAGAAATAAATAGAATGAAACGCGACGACACCTGTTCTCAGGGCTGGACTGGGTCAAGCCCTGTTCTACAGGTCTCACCCTCGCTTCTCCTTCCTGGTCTCCTTCACTGATTTGGGGAGTGAGACCAGGAGCGAGCGAGAAGACGCTGAACACATTTGTGACGACAACTAACTACTCTTGAGTTGCTGTTCGATTCCCTGTCCCTCGGTGGAAATACTTGCACCAATACCTGTTTAACTGATAAACTATGGAGCGTTGTTACTAAGTAGTATTCTGATCACGGAGCATGCTGCCCATACAGTGGGAACGGTGAGCATCGGAACCACGTCAGGTTTGGGTTCAGACATCGACACTGAGGTGAGGCCATCTTGTTCCCCACCTCACCAGGGGGGCGTGGTGTCCAAAGATCAATGGCTTTGAAGCCTGAAGCTCCTGCGGTTCATCTCTTTGAGCCACCGAGTCTCCCCAGGACTTTCCGTTTCTTCCAAACATCTGCTCAAAGGAACTTCAGCAGTGACTTGGACGGAATCACCAGGACTCGAACCTGTGACAGCAGCCCTTAGTGGCTGGGATTGAACCATCTGGTTCAATGTACACTGTGGTAGTAGTACTTCAGTGCGTAGTAGTTATGCTTCTTAACACTATCGTAGTATTTGTTATTTTACCAGATTACTGTGTTGTACTGCTTAGTTTTTCGTTTGCGTTACTTTTACCGCTGATCACAGCTAATTTTGACATTTACAGTACAAACCTATACATTTTTACATGTAATTTGTTGTCTAACTATATGATGGAAAGTGTAAAACTACCTCCTGATCAGGCTAGTTACTACAGTATCTACAAAGTTACTTGATTTTGCTGTACTTTGTATTTTATTCTGTTTGTAAAGACAGCAGCACTGTTGCACAGCAAAGAAAGGTTATAGCAGTACTGGTACTCTAGTAGCACACTAGTTCTACCACAGACAGCACCGTTTGGAAACACAGAGATTGAGCATTATTTATACATTTCATATGATATTTATATTTATTGTATATTCTATTTGTCTTGTCTGTAGAATGAAAGGATATAAACGCAGATGTTCCACTACAGTGTTTTATTGAGACGACGGTTCCACAGTTGAACTCACTTTCACATCATGGGCGGCCATGTTGGATTTACACTGGCACTTTGACTTCTTCCATTAGAAATGTTTGGTTTGAGTGACCAGGCCCGACCTTCGACCCCTGGCTGCAGGGGTGGAGGCAGTCTCAGGGAGGACACGGGCAGGGCCATGTGTGTAGTTCAGAAGAGTCCGGTCCGGGATCTACTGGTTTCCAGTCGACAAACAGGAAGTGAAGTGGGCTGAACAGAGTTAGCAAGATGGAGCTACTGCTACGTCCTTCACTTCCTGTGGGCCTCAAACAGCAGCTTGGCAACGGGTTTCACTTGTCACTAGGAATCTGCACTGTACATGCGACATGTTGGAGGGCGGGGCTAGTTAGCCTAGCGCTAACATTCTACATTATTATACTTAGGAATGCTAATGTTAATGAAGCCTGTTGTGGTAAAAATAAGCTGATCAACATTTCAAACTATTTACACTGGGACCTTTTGAGCATTATGACATCACTTCCTGTTTCCTGGAGTGACATCTTATCATAATAATAATAATAATAATAATAATATCATTATGATATCTCATAATGGCGTTACTCAACGTGACACATTTGAAATGAGACCAAACTGCACCGACAGGAAGAAGCAGATATAAAGGTCGTATCAGTAAGACGTGTTATTGCTACGACCTTTAACCTTTAAACAGAAAAGCAGTTCATCCCTTTTAGTTTGTTAAACACATTTTGGATCTGGTCCGGCGGTGGTCCGGTCCAGTCACTCAGTTGTCTTGGTGGCGTGGCGGGGGCGCGGCACCAGAAAGCTGCATGAACAACTCCTGCAGCTCGGTGACGTCGTCGTCCGGCGCTGGAATCGAACGCTGCTCACGCTCCTCGATGAAGTCCCAGAGACGCACACTGTTCAAGAACTACACACACACACACACACACACACACACACACACGTTCCATTTCTGCTGACTGCTAGTACACCTGGGGGGGGGGGGCGTCTGTGACTCCTGGCATTCATCCACTGTGACCACAATACTGGCAGTCAGGAAGCAACAGAACCAGGGCTACATCCAGAATTAACCAGGGAAACCAAGGTAACCAGCAGGGTAACTTGGTAACCAGGGGGACCCAGGGTAACTTGGTAAGCTGGGAAACTTTGTAACAAGGGTAACGTGGTAACCAGGGTAACTTGGTAACCAGGGTACTCAGAGTAAATAGGTACCAAGGATAACTTGGTACACAGGGAAACCAGCAGGGTAACCTGGTAACCAGGATACCCAGATTAACTTGGTGACCAGGGAAACTTGGTACCCAGTGTAACTAACCAGGGAAACCAGCAGGGTAACTTGGTAACCAGGGAAACGTGATAACCAGGGTACCCAGAGTAACTTGGTAACCAGGGTAACGTGGTAACCTGGATAACTTGGTACCCAGAGAAACCAGCAGGGTAAATTGGCAACCAGGGTACCCAGAGTAATTTGGTGACCAGGGAAACTTGGTACCCGGGGTACCAAGGATAACTTGGTACCCAGTGTAACTTGGTAACCAGCAGGGTAACTTGGTAACCAGGATAACTTGGTTCCCAGGGAAACCAGCAGGGCAAGTTGGTAACCAGGGTACCCAGAGAAATTTGGTAACCAGGGTAACATGGCACCCAGGTTACCCAGGATAATTTGGTACCCAGGGCAACTTGGTAACCAGGGAAACTTGGTAACCAGAGTAACTTGGTAGCCAGGGTAACTTGGTAAGCAGGGTACCCAGGATAACTTGTTAACCAGGGTAACCAGGAAAACTTGGTAACCAGAAGGGTAACTTGTTAACCACTGTAAGTTGGTAACTAGGGTACCGAGGATAACTTGGTAACCAGGGTAAACAGCTGGGAATCTTTTTAACCAGGGTAACTTGGTAACCAGAGTACCCAGGTTACAGACAGACAGACAGACAGACAGACAGACAGACAGACAGACAGACAGGCAGTAAATCAGACGGACAGATACCAAGTAATCAGGGTAACTTGGTAACCATCAGGATAACTTGGTACCCAGTGTAACTTGGTAACCAGGGAAACAAGCAGGGTAACTTGGTAACCAGGGTACCCAGGGCAACTTGGTAACTAGGGAAACTTGGTAACCAGAGTAACTTGGTAGCCAGGGTAACTTGGTAAGCAGGGTACCCAGGATAACTTGGTACCTTGGGTAACCAGCAGAATAACTTGTTAACCAGGGTAACCAGGAAAAATTGGTAACCAAAAGGGTAACTTGTTAACCAGGGTAAGTTGGTAACCAGGGTACTGAGGATAACTTGGTAACCAGGGTAACCAGCTGGGAATCTTGTTAACCAGGGTAACCAGGGTAACTTGGTAACCAGAGCACCCAGGTTACAGACAGACAGACAGACAGGCAGTAAATCAGACGGACAGACAGACAGTAAATCAGAAAAAGACAGTAAATCAGGCAGTAAATCAGACAGACAGAAACCAAGTAACCAGGGGAATTTGGTAACCATCAGGGTAACTTGGTAACCAGGGTAACCAGCAGGGTAACTTGCCAACCAGGGTAACCAGGCGAACCAGCAGGGTAACTTGGTAACCAAGGTAACAAGGCTAACCAGCAAGGTAACTTGGTAACCAGGGTACCCAAGGTAACCAGCAGGGGTAACTTGGCAACCAGAGTAACCAGGGTAACCAGCAGGGTAACTTGGTAACCAGGCTAACCAGGGCAACCATCAGGGTGACTTGGTAACCAGGCTAACCAGGAAAACCAGCAGGGTAACTTGGTAACCAGGGTAACTTGGTTAACCAGCAGGGTAACTTGGCTAACCAGCAGGCTAACTTGGCTAACCAGCAGGGTAACTTGGCTAACCAGCAGGGTAACTGACCCGCACGCTGCCCTCGGAGCTCAGCTGCTTGCGCGGGGGGTCGGCCTGGGCGCGGCTCCCGTCAGGGAAGGCGTGAAGGTACAAACACTTTGCTCCAAATGGACACGAACCTCGACCCTGATCGAAGTACTTACAGGCCTTCTTACTGCAACACAATACAGAGAGTACTGGGAATATTACAGCCACATATGTACAACAATACATATTGGACTGTAGCATCAAATATACTGCATGTATGCACTGAAAGAATGAGACACACAGACAGGCAGGCAGACAGGCAGGCAGACAGACAGACAGGCAGACAGGCAGACAGACAGACAGACAGACAGACCTAACTCCAGACTTGAAGTGCTCTATCAGTCGGTTCTTGTCGTCCTGATCCTCCACCCAGTAAACTGAAGGAATCACAAACTCTGAGACCACCCTGCACTCTGGACACGACCTGAGAGACGGACAGGCAGTAAATCGGACAGACGGACAAAAACACAGTAAATCAGGCAGTAAATTAGACTGACGGACAAACACACAGTAAATCAGCCAGTAAATTAGACAGACAGCAAATCAGACAGACAGTCTCACTTGATGATCTTGTTGTCGAACTGCTTGGCACACCTCCACTGG
>NC_137192.1:37615753-37730753 GCF_960531495.2 Zeus faber
CCACCACAAGCGGATACCGACACAGCACTGTGGGACCTGTATGATGTGTTGTGTGGATTTCAAAACAAACATCCTGACGCAGCTGTGGTGGTGACTGGGGACTTTAACAGGGCGAACCTTAAAAAAGTTCTTCCTAATTTCCACCAACACATCACGTGTGCCACCAGGGGAGATATAACTTTGGACCATCGCTAAACACCGTACAAGAACGGGTACAAGACCATCTCGCTCCCTGCTTTCGGGATATCTGACCACGCCACGATCTCGCTGGGTCCTGTTCACAGGCCTCTGATTGCACGCAAATTGGTGGTGGCGAGGGAAGTGAAGCGGTGGACGGACCAATCAGAGGCTGCGCTTCAGGACGCTCTGACTGATATCAACTGGGACATGTTCCAATCAAGTTCCAGAGACGTCAGCGAGTTTACGAAATGGCTGTGAGCTTCGTAGCCACGTTAGCAGAGAGCATCGTCCCCATGATGAAAGTTTGGATATTTCCAAACCAGAAACCGTTGGTCGATAAATCGCGATTTAGCGCTCTAAATAGCACGGCTGCTTACAACGATGGTCTTGTATCCGGAAATATGGACAATTACAAAAGCGCCGTGGTACAATCTGTGGAGGGCGGTGAAGGATGCTAAACGGACATACAGAGACACAGTGGAGCTCCAGATGGAGCAACGGGACACCAGACATTTGTGGCAGGTGCTACAGACAGGTGCTACGAACTATAAGAGCAGCCCCTCCCCAGCCACAAGTGTAGATGCCTCCCTAGCCTATGAACTGAACTCCTTTTATGCGCGGTTTGAGTTTGGCAACAACACCACTAGCTCGCAAGCTAATTGGAATTACACCGCTGCGGATGAGCGCGCATTCTCAGTGTCTGAGCGCGCACTCTCAGTGTCTGAGCGCGCACTCTCAGTGTCTGAGCGCGCACTCTCAGTGTCTGAGCGCGCACTCTCAGTGTCTGAGCGCGCACTCTCAGTGTCTGAGCGCGCACTCTCAGTGTCTGAGCGCTCATTCTCAGTGTCTGAGCGCGCACTCTCAGTGTCTGAGCTTGACTTCAGGAGGGCTCTGATGAAGAAGATTTTTTATTTGTCACAGGACATGCCACTACAACACATACACACACATGCACATGCTCTTGGATGGTGGCCGGTGAAATGGGTTCTCTGCATTTAACCCATCCTGGCATCCCTTCCTCCGGGGGGAGCAGCCAGGAGCAGTGGGCAGCAATCAACGACGCTGCCGGGGACCTGGTTCCATATGTCCATCGCTGGTCAGACGATGATGTTGTGCATGTTTTTAGTGGGGGTCCTTACTGTTGTTAGATGGAGGAAACCCCATGTGAGCACGGGGAGAACATGCAAACTCCACACAGAAAGGCCCCTTATTGGGAGATGCCTGCCGGAGCATGGTGCCACCAACGCCCCAGGCGGGAATCGAACCTACTTGCTGTGAGGCAACAGTGAAATGCACTATGCCACCGTGCCACATCGTGCACCATGATGCGTGTGAACACCAGGAAAGCTACGGGCCCAGATGGCATATCTGGACGATTACTGAAGACCTGTGCTAACCAGCTAGCCCCGGTGCTCACTACAATATTCAACATCTCCCTGGCTGAATCAGTGGTCCCGTCCTGCTTCAGGAGGTCCACCGCCGTTCCTGTCCCGAAGATCGCCTCTCCTGCCTGCCTGAATGACTACTGTCCGGTGGCCCTCACCTGAGTGGTCATGAAGTGCTTCCAGAGGCCGATTAAGGATTATATCTGCGCCTTCCTCCCCCGCACCTTGGACCTGTTGCAGTTTGCGTACCAGCAGAACAGATCCACGGATGACGCGGTCTCCCAGGTACTGCACACCACGCTCACGCACCTTGATGGCCAGAAGGGGGCCTATGTGAGAATGCTGTTCATCAATTATAGTTCAGCTTTCAATACCATCTTCCCCACCAGACTGGCTGTCAAGCTGCAGGAGCTCGGAGTGAATACTTGGCTGTGTGCCTGTATCCTGGACTTCCTCTCAGCCAGGTCCCAGGTGGTTAGGGTGGGGAAGCACATGTCCAGCTCCCTCACCCTGGACACAGGATCCCTCCCAGGGCTGCGTCCTCAGCCCCCTACTGTACTCCCTGTACACACATGACTGGGTGGCCAGGTCCAGCTCCAACACCATCATCAAGTTTGGGGACGACAGCGTTGTGGTGGGCCTGATCAATGACGGCGATGAGAAGGTCTACCCTGAGGAGGTGGCTGGCCTGTCACTTTGGTGCCAGGACAACAGCCTCCTCCTGAACGTCAGCAAAACTAAGGAGCTGATTGTGGACTTTAGGAGAGGATTACAACCGAGGAAGCACGCGCCGTTGGTGATTCATGGGACTTCTGTCAACAGGGTGAGCAGCTTCAAGTACAGCGGGGCAAAAAAGTATTTAGTCAGCCACCAATTGTGCAAGTTCTCCCACTTAAAAGGTGAGATATAATTTTGTAATTTTCATCAGAGGTACACTTCGACTATGAGAGACAGAATGGGGGGAAAGAATCCAGGAAATCACATTGTAGGATTTTTAATGAATTAATTGGTCAATTCCTCGGTAAAATAAGTATTTGGTCACCTACAAACAAGCAAGATTTCTGGCTTTCACAGACCTGTAACTTTTTCTTTAAGAGGCTCCTCTGTCCTCCACTCGTTACCTGTATTAATGGCACCTGTTTGAACTTGTTATCAGTATAAAAGACACCTGTCCACAACCTCAAACAGTCACACTCCAAACTCCACTATGGCCAAGACCAAAGAGCTGTCAAAGGACACCAGAATCAAAATTGTAGACCTGCACCAGGCTGGGAAGACTGAATCTGCAATAGGTAAGCAGCTTTTTGTGAAGAAATCAACTGTGGGAGCAATTATTAGAAAATGGAAGACATACAAAACCACTGATAATCTCCCTCGATCTGGGGCTCCACGCAAGATCTCACCCTGTGGGGTCAAAATGATCACAAGAACGGTGAGCAAACATCCCAGAACCACACGGGGGGACCTAGTGAATGACCTGCAGAGAGCTGGGACCAAAGTTACAAAGGCTACCATCAGTAACACACTACGCCGCCAGGGACTCAAATCCTGCAGTGCCAGACGTGTCCCCCTGCTTAAGCCACTACATGTCCAGGCCCGTCTGAAGTTTGCTAGAGAGCATTTGGATGATCCAGAAGAGGATTGGGAGAATGTCATATGGTCAGATGAAACCAAAATAGAACTTTTTGGTAAAAACTCAACTTGTCGTGTTTGGAGAAGGAAAGCTGAGTTGCATCCAAAGAACACCATACCTACTGTGAAGCATGGGGGTGGAAACATCATGCTTTGGGGCTGTTTTTCTGCAAAGGCACCAGGACGACTGATCCGTGTAAAGGAAAGAATGAATGGGGCCATGTATCGTGAGATTTTGAGTGAAAACCTCCTTCCATCAGCAAGGGCATTGAAGATGAAACGTGGCTGGGTCTTTCAGCATGACAATGATCCCAAACACACCGCCAAGGCAACGAAGGAGTGGCTGCGTAAGAAGCATTTCAAGGTCCTGGAGTGGCCTAGCCAGTCTCCAGATCTCAACCCCATAGAAAATCTTTGGAGGGAGTTGAAGTCTGTGTTGCCCAGCGACAGCCCCAAAACATCACTGCTCTAGAGGAGATCTGCATGGAGGAATGGGCCAAAATACCAGCAACAGTGTGTGAAAACCTTGTGAAGACTTACAGAAAACGTTTGACCTCTGTCATTGCAAACAAAAGGTATATAACAAAGTATTGAAATGAACTTTTGTTATTGACCAAATACTTATTTTCCACCATAATTTGCAAATAAATTCTTTAAAAATCAGACAATGTGATTTTCTGGATTTTTTTTTCTCATTTTGTCTCTCATAGTTGAAGTGAACCTATGATGAAAATAACAGGCCTCTCTCATCTTTTTAAGTGGGAGAACTTGCACAATTGGTGGCTGACTAAATACTTTTTTGCCCCACTGTACCTGGGAGTCCACATCACGGAGGATTTAACATGGACTTTACAAACAGACACTCTGGTGAGAGAGGCGAGGCAGCATCTTTACCACCTCAGGCAGCTAAAGAAATTCAGGGTCTCGGTAAAGATTCTCAAGTCCTTCTACCGTGGAGCAGTGGAGAGCATCCTGACAGGCAACATCACTGCCTGGTTTGGGAACTGTACTGCTCAGGACAGGCGGGTCCTGCAGAGAGTGCTGCGTTCAACCCAACGTACCACTGGAACTACCCTCCCCTCCCTGCAGGACTTATACACCAGGAGGTGTAGTAGCAGAGCTGCAGGATCATGAAGGATCCTCACCACCCCAACAACGGACTGTTCCAGCTGCTGCGGTCAGGCAAGTGCCTCCACAGTCACACAGCGAGAACAGAGAGACTGAGACAGAGTTTTTTCCCCACAAGCCATAAGGACTGTTAAGGCTGAACTCACCAGGGGTCCTCACTGAGTCACACACATAGGCTCCACTACCTTACTGTACTGTATGTAGCATACTGTACTGCATACTGTATCACTGTTCTGGGTTACTGCATACTGTGCTGTATTGCTGTTCTGTTCGGTGTTGCTGTATTTCTGCGCCGTACTGTTGTATACTGTGCTATATATCTCTACACACACTACCTCAGTTTACTCACATGCCATGCACATATCTGTATATACATAAGTCTATTCCCTTTATTTCTATTTTGTACCCCCACTCTGAATTACCTTTAAGTTATTATTTTATTTTATCCGACTTACTGCATTACGTTTTAGGAATCAGTTAGTTGGTCAAGTAGAAATTCTTAGGAAGCTACTGTGTTCAGTCTAGAACATATTGTGCATAATCACCGGGTGCGTTGCATTGACATTTCACTGCATATATGTATGAAAGTATGTATATGTATGTGACGAATAAACCTTTGATGTATATATATACTGTAAACACACACACACACATATTTATATATATATATATATATATATATATATATATATATATATATATATATATATATATATATATAAGACATAAGATGAGAATCCTAATGTCAGCACCTTATCTTGGCTGAGTTGAGCTGCAAACGCTTTCTCCATGTCACTCTCAAAGGCCGACATACACACCTAGAGAGACAGGGAGAGAGAGAGAGCTATGAGTTACTATAATGAGCTCAACAGGTCTGAGTAAAAACTGAGCTAATCTGAGCTTGGCTAGTCTGGGCTGGGCTAGGCTGAACTGGGTTAGGCTGGGCTAGGATGAGCTAGGCTCGGCTGAGCTGAGCTGAGCTAGGCTAGACTGTGCTCTGCTGTGCTAAGCTAGGCTGGGCTAGGCTAGGCTAGGCCGTGCTAGGCTAGGATGAGCTAGGCTAGGTTGAGCTGGGCTAGGCTGGGCTAGGCTAACTGAGCTTGGCTAGACCTTTCTTACTTTCTGGTGTGCGCTCCTCTGCTGGCTGTCAGTCGGGTGCAGGACGTGCAGTCTGCAGATATCGCACAGGTCCCCATGGAGATAGGGACAGTTGTTGCCATAGTTACACTGTCCAGCAGCTGCATAGGGACAGAGCTGATAAGCTCCGCCCACTAAGGAGTCAAAACAAAGGCACAGTTAAAACAGTCGAGGAGTGGGCATAGCCTTAGCATTAGCATTGGGGTGTGGTCCTGTCCTGACCCGGATCTGACTCCTCCAGTCCGGTCCGGATGGCCTCCACGTAGGACTGTGGAGCAGCACTGGAATCCTGGTACGGGACCGGACCCACTGGGACCAGAAGGTCCGGACCAGGACCAGGACCAGAAGACTCTGGTCCACGACCAGAAGACTCTGGTCCACGACCAGGACAGTCTTGACCCAGCGCTGAGGAGGGGAGAAGAGATGGGCGGTGAAGATGTGAACCAGAGAAGGAGGTTCAACCTGACACTGGTCTCCATGGCGTCGTACCTCTGTCTCTCAGAACCAGTGACTTCCTTCCTCCATGACGGCCCCCGCTGCTGCCGCCTCCTCCGCCACCTCCTCCTCCGCCACCTCCACCTCCTCCTGTTGCTCCTCCTCCTCCTCCTCCTCCTCCTCCTCCTCCTCCTGCTGCTGCTGCTCCTCCTCCTCCTCCTGCTGCTCCTCCTCCTCCTCCTCCTGCCCCGCTGGGCGGCTCCCCCGCCCCCCCCCTCTGCCCCCCCCCCTCCTCCACCTCCTCCTCCTCTTCCTGGAGGTCTGATGTGATCGTACCTGCAGGAAACAGAGACATGTTTTCAGATGTTTCCTTGTTGGTCATCAATTCAAATCCTTTGTCACGTCTCCAGTAACGCCTCTTTCCAACTGCCCAAAACCTGCCAATGGGAAAGGTGTCAATGGTCTATTTTCGCAGGTTTAAAAACCCCGGTATACCCACTAAATTTGGTGTAAAAAGGATATTAGAAGACATCAAAGCAGCGCCACAACCTTCCTGATACCTCATCCCATGGTTGATGGACGGAGATCAGCAGACTCACCTCGTTACCTGTTAGCTAGCCTGGGGGTGTGTTCCCTAAATCCTAATCCTTAGGGCCCCGCAGCGATAACCCATGACAGCGTGGCCAAAGTTGCCCCCCCCCCCCCCCCCCCCCAAGTGGTGGGAGCTCAGGGGTTCTCTTAACCAATTAATCCATTCATTATTTTTTATTATTTACGCGCACGCAACTGACTGTTAAAACAGGCACATTGCAACAAGGTCATTCACACCTACATTTCATATCTATTTCTTTCACGATATAATTCCAATGTGGAACTTATCGTACGGAACTTAAGTCAAGCATTGGTTTGGTGTCGGAAGCCGAGTGAGTCCTCAAAGGAGCCTGCTCTCTAGCGTCATGAGCCTGGTTAGCTGGTGGTACCTGCAGCGCTCCCCGTAGGCGCACACTCCTCTCTGGTAGTACTTGCAGATGGTGGAGGGTTTGCTGGTGGACGGGTCATGTGAAAAGAGGCAGCGAGCCCCCTCCCGACACACACCGTGGAGGAAGTACCTGTAACACATAAGATCAGAACCAGCACCTCCAAAAGACCCCCAGAGGACCTCCAAACCACCTCAACAGGACCTCCAGACGACCTCCAGAGGACTCCCAGAGGACCTCCAAACGACCTCAAGAGGACCTCCAGAAGACCCCCAGAGGACCTCCAGATGACCCCAAAAGGGCCTCCAGATGACCTCAGAGGGCCTCCAGATGACCTCAGAGGGCCTCCAGAGGACCTGGAGACGACCTCCTGAGGACCCCCAGATGACTCCCAGAGGACCTCCAGACCACCCCCAGACAACCTCCAGACCACCCCAAGACAACCTCCAGAGGACCTCCAGAAGACCCGCAGAGGGCCTCCAGACAACCCCCAGAGGGACTCCAATTGACCTCATCCTCCTCCTCCTCCTCCTCCTCCAGGGATGTCCAGAGGGCCTCCACCTCCAGGGGGCCTCTAAAGGACCTCCTCCATCTCCTCCTACTCCAGGGGGCATCCAGAGGGCCTCCTCCTCCAGGGGGCGTCCAGAGGACCTCCTCCTCCAGACCACCTCTAAACCAAGAAGATACGACCTGAAACGACTCAAAAGGAGCTAGAAACATGAGAAAGAGCACACTTTAGCTTTGATAATAAGATCAAATAAAAAATAACACAAACTATGTTGATATAAAGACGTTACTATGCTAACTATTAGCTGGATATGGGCAGGTATAGTATATAGATTCAAGAGGTTTATTTGTGACATACATATACATACTTTCATACATATATGCAGTGAAATGTTATCTAGCAATAGTTTGTATTAAAGGGGACCTGTCATGCTTCTCCTTATTTCCTGTCATATTTATTATCCTACAATGTGGGATGTTGATATCAGACCAAACAACACGCTCTGAACGCTCCATTTCCAAAGGTCTTTTCTACTCTCTGCACTCTCCCCACTGTGCAGTTCTCGAAACAAAACCAATAAAAACACTTTGTTTTTATTATAGATGTATTTATTGTATTTTATTTTCCAACATTTACATGAAACAAAAAGTCCCAGCGTGCGAGAGTCCCGGTGCCTGGCGGTGTCCGTGCCTCCCACAAGCTTGGAGCACGGCAACAAAAGTGGGAACAAACTTTAAAATGAAGCTGGAGATCTAATATGATAAAGATTTAGCAAATGGGTTGATTATTTCTCGCCTCAAATTTGTTCAGAAACACATTTTGGTGGATTGATAAGGTGAAATCAGTGAAAGTTACGGAGTAAATACAACGGAACCAAGAAGCAGTGTTCAAACCCCATCGGCTCACAGAACCAGGAACTTAAAATAAATCCCAGTATATAGCCATAAATGCCAATATATTGTGATAAATCCCAGTATATGGTCATAAATTCCAGTACATGGTGATCCTTTTATATAATGATGAATCTTGAATCCAAGTACACAGTGATAAATTCAAATATATGGTGATAAATCCAGTATATAGTGATAAATTCCGGTACGTTGTGATAAACCCCACTATGTGGTGATAAATCCCAGTACCTGGTGATAAATCCCAGTACATGGTGATAAATCCCAGTACATGGTGATTAATCCCAGTATGTGGTGATTAATCCCAGTATGTAGTGATTAATCCCAGTATGTAGTGATTAATCCCAGTACGTACATGGTGATAAATCGCAGTACATGGTGACAAACCCCAGTATTCGTGATAAATCCCAGTATTAGTGATAAATTCCAGTATATGGTGACAAAACCCTAGTAGATGGTGATGACTCCCAGTATTAGTGAGAAATCCCAGTATTAGTGAGAAATCCCAGTATATGGTGAGAACCCCCAGTATATGGTGAGAACCCCCAGTATATGGTGAGAACCCCCAGTATATGGTGAGAACCCCCAGTATATAGAGGTGAATCCAGGTACATGGTGAAAAATCTGAGTATATAGTGATGAATCCCAGTACATGGTGATAAATCCCAGTATATAGTGATGAATCCCAGTACATGGTGATGAATCCTAGTATATAGTGATGAATCCCAGTACATGGTGATGAATCCTAGTATATAGTGATGACTCCCAGTACATGGTGATGAATCCCAGGCTTGTGTTCAATGGCAGCGCAGCAGTGCAGTGCAGTGTGTTGGCGCTAATGCTAACGCTAACGCTACTGTGGAGCAGCGGAGAAGAACCTTTCGTTCGGATCTTCGGGGCAGTGAGTGGAACAGAACCAGAGCCCGAACCGAAGCGAATTAAAGCGAAAATACATTTCTTTACCTGCACGTCACCTGCCTGGTGCTCATCTTCCCCTGGCGCTGCTGCTTCCTGTGTCACACTAAGACCGCTCCGCCGAAACACACGCTCGCACAATACAGGTCCGCTTTCTGTGTCACAATGACAACGCTCCGTCGAAACACACGCTCACTACAGTTTCTACCGTTTCATTGCAGCGTTATTATTATTTTTAGTGTTATTCGTATTATTATTATTATTATTATTATTATTATTATTATTATTAATAATAATAATTATTAATTATTAATTTATTTATTTCCCCCCTCTAATCGTATTGTGATTTAAGATTTCCTATGTGACGTTTATCGCCACTCTTTCCGCTACGTCACTTCCGCTCCGGATGGACCGTTGCTTGGTGAGATTCGGCCACTGTGGCAGAACCATCTACACCTTCAGCCCGGGGAAGCTGCACCGGGATACCGAGGGTGCAGCGCCGTGGTCCCGCTGCCCGCTCTGTCATGAGCCGCTGAGCCTGCGGCTCCTGGAGGCTCCGGTCAGAGTCCCGACCCCCTTCCGGGACGGACACCGGAGCCCCTGTGCGCTGCTCATAGCGTCCCGGCTTGGAGCCGCTGCTCTAAGGTTATTATTATTATTATTATTATTATTATTATTATTATTATTATTGTTGTTGTTTACTATTATTATTAATAATATTATTAATATAATTATTGTTGTTGTTGTTATTATTGATTATTACCATGAGTGTGATTGTTATTATTATTGTAATTATTATTATCATCATTATTGTTATGATTGTTGTTATTATTATATTATATTATCATTATTGTTATTATTATTAATATTATTAATATTATTATTATTATTATTATTATTATTATTATTATTTTACATTACATTACATTACATTGATCAGACGCTTTTATCCAAAGCGACTTACAATTATTCAAACACCGACGGACGCAGCCATCAGGAGCAATGAGGGGTTAAGTGTCTTGCTCAAGGACACTACAGCATGCTAGCAGGAGGAGCCTGGGATCCAACCAGCAACCTTTACATGACTAGACCACCAGCTCTACCGCTTGAGCTACCATCCCCTAATTGCCGATGGAAAAGTACAGGGAAGGCCAGAGGGCATTGCACTGCGTCCGAGAGAGGAAGTGTGGTACTGCATGAGGAAGCCGGGGGCGGCAGAGAAGTAGGTAAGAGTGGTACAGGATATGTATGAGGGCAGTCAGACAGTAGTAAGGTGTGCAGTAGGTGTGACCAAGGCATCAAAGAGGAGGTGGGATTTCATCAAGGATCAGCTCTGAGCCCTTTCTTGTTGTGGTGATGGACAGGTTAACAGATGAGATCAGGCAGGAGTCTCTGTGGACTATGATGTTCACGGATGACATTGTGATCTGTAGCGAGAGTAGGGAGCAGGTGGAGGAGAGCCTGGAGAAGTGGAGGCAGCATTAGAGAGAAGAGGAATGAAAGTCAGCAGGAGTAAGACACAATACATGTGCCTGAATGGGAGGGAGGGCGGAGAAAAGCTGAGAATGCAAGGAGTGGAGGTGGAGAAGGCGGATGAGTTCAAGTACTTGGGGTCGACCATCCAAAGCGGCGGAGAGTGCGGGAGAGAGGTGAAGAAGAGAGTAGAGGCAGGGTGGAGTGGGTGGAGAAGAGAGTACAGACAGGGTGGAGTGGGTGGAGAAGAGTGTCTGAAGTGATCTGTGACAGAAGGGTTCCAGCCAGAGTGAAGGGGAAGGTGTAGAGGACGGTAGTGAGAGCAGCCATGTTGTACGGTTTAGAGGCGGTGGCACCGACTAAAAGGCAGGTGGATGAAGTGGAGGTGGCAGAATTGAGGATGTGGAGGTTTTCATTGGGAGGGACAAGGATGAACAGGATTAAGAATGAGGACATTAGAGGGACAGCTCAGGTTGGACAGTTTGGTGGAAAAGTGAGAGAGGCCAGATTGAGATGGTTTGGACACGTGTGGAGGAGAGATGAGAGTTACATTGGGAGGAGGAGGCTGAGGGTGGAGCTGCCAGGCAAGAGGAAAAGAGGAAGCCAAAGAGAAGCTTGATGGAGGTGCTGAGGGAGGACATGCAGGCGGGTGGTGTCAGGGATGAAGATGCGCAGAACAGAAGGTATTGGAGGCAGATGATCCACTGTGGTGACCCGTAACGGGAGCAGCACAAAGAAGAAGAAGATTATTATTATTATAATTACTACTACTACTACGACTAATAATGATAATAATAATATTTTATTGTCATAATTATGTTAAATTGTGTTTATAATATAATAGATTATATATATTATATGTATGTTATGTCATATATTACACTCAATGTGCACTTTATTAGACACACCTGTACAATATATCCAATATAATCCAATACACCAGCTCTGCCATAGATTTTGCCTTACATTGCCTATAATGTTAGGGTTTTGTACGTTGTCATAGAAGAGGTGTTAATTCAATGATATGTCTTAGCAAAGTTGGTGCTGGTGTTGTACTGAGCTGCATTATATTCACGTATGTCAATAGGTAAGGCAAAAAGTGACAAACTCCTCAATATAATGTAGTTCAGTGCAACACCACATTTATCTATGACCTCAGTTATAAACATCATTGAATCGACACATTTCCAAAACGGAACATTATAAACGTCATAAAATTAGAATTCCTGGCAGAGCTGCTGTATTCGATTACATTGGTTTGTACAGGTGTACCTAATAAAGTGTTCACTGAGTGTACATGCTATATATACAATATATTATACTATATATTATTATATTATTATATTTTTTATAATATATTTTACACAGTTTGTTCTCCTGTGGCAGTGAGCAGAGTGACTCTGAACTCCATGTCGGCATTTCCAACTCTCAAGGTACATGCAGAGCGATCTTACTTAGAATTAATTACCTTGTTATTAACATGTTACTAACATTGTTATCAACATGTTAGTTTAACTTTAGTAACATGTTATACTCTACGTGCTGGGATATGTGTTATCACTAACATGTTACTAACATGTTCTCACTGCATAAAGCCGATAATTGTGATGTGACGAATGCGGGGATGCGGTCTTCCAGGCAAGGTCTTCTCGTACACGGCGTGCGGCCTGCGGCAGGATGCTCAGGGCTGGGAAGAAGTGCTGTGTGTCCCCCTCATCCCGGCTCCAACCACTGCGAGGACCAGGAGGAGCTGGGACCAGCAGCTGGAGACCTTCTCCACCTCAGGAAGCTGGACCCCAGAAAGGTCTGACCCCTGACCGGCGGGGTTCTACTGTGGAGGGTGGGGTTTTACTGTGGTAGTGTAGTAGGGTGTAGTTCTCAGTAGTACTGTGTAGTATGGGGTAGGGATGCTACGGTACAGTGAGCCCACGGTTTGGTATGTATCACGGTTTTGGGGTAACGGTACTGTATCTTTGTACTTAAGAAAAAAAAAATTCTAATTAGTTAGTTAAAAGTTGTAAAAAATGTTTTTAGTAGTCTGCCACAAATTACTAGTGTAACGCTCTGTGTGTATGACTGCACGTGTCTGTGTTTGGGAGGCAGGGGGGGGTTAAAGTTAATTCGGGGGGTGTAATCATTTGCATAAGTTCATCTGATTGGAGGGGGGTGTCCAGGATAGTGGGTCATTGGCCAAGGTGTCTAGGGGGCGGGTTCCCGGCAGAGTGTTAGAGTGTCTGAGGAGATGTCCGTAGTTAAACGGGAAACGCCCATCCCGGGTTGTTATTTTCTGACTGGAGGCCTCGACTCCGGGGTAGTTGTAGCCTCGCGGCAGGCAATAAAACCGGCTTCGGAGGTTTACACGGAGGTTCCATCTGTGTCTCCTTAATTGTATCTGTCTGGTTCACCCCACCGCACGTCACAGTGTAATTGGAATGTGAGCTACAGCTATAATTGTTGAACTCGGTCAGTGGGATGTGTTTGTGTTGTATTGCATTACTTCTACCTATTGCTTACATATATGTTTTTCTTTTTTTTTTAAACAGTCTTGATCAATAAGTAAATCCGACAGCAGCTCTAGTTCCTTGTACAATGTAGGTTCATTCAATAGGAAGCGTGTACTTAAGGGATGGCATGCCACGCACGTACAACGCACCAACCCATCTGGTCGCCTACCGTGTAATACCGTGGTTCACGTGTGTGTATTGAACCGTAGGGGGTGCACCGAACGGTTTGATGACATAGCATGTGCCGTTGTATCCCTAGCACTCAGTACTACTGTCGTGTTCTCTCCAGGTTCTTGGAGGAGAGGGAGTTCGGGTCCTGTTGCTATGGTTACGCGCTGAGTTTTGTTAACTTCCTGCGGAGGTTGGAAGGTCATGACCCTGTGACCCGGAGCAACTTCACTCACCGCTACGTCCTGCCACAGGTGGAGGCGTCCTCCCAGTACCTGCACCTCCATCTGCATGTCAGCCACCATGGATACTACATTACTGAGCAAATACTACCACATATACTACAGTACGAACAGTACGACTGCTAGTCAGCACACTGTACAGACTGTTGTATCTCTGTCGAACTAGTACCCTGATGCTTCAGTAATACTAGGAAGTACTCCAACTCAGTCACAAACTGGTGTTGCTCCTACTAACCACTGCGGACCAAATAACCCGCCAAGTACTTACCCACGTATTTATACCAAACTAGTACTAGCCATTTACTTAGCTCCGACTCTGCTAACATATCAACAGCCTTCCGATATCCCATTGCTAACTGCTAACTACTAATCTACTAGGTTCAGTACTAACTACTTAACTACTAGTTCAGTAGTAACTACTAATCTGCAAGTTCAGTACCAACTACTAGCCTTCTAGTTTAGTAATAACTACGAACCTAATCAAGATTCAAGAGCTTTATTTGTCACATAAATATACATAAGTTCATACATATATGCAGTGAAATGTCTTTGTGATCGCGTAATCGTTCAGTACTAACTACTAACCTACTAGTTTAGTTCTAACTATTTACCTACAGTTCAGTACTAACTACTAACATACTAGGTTCAGTACTAACTTACTAGTTCAGTACTAAATACTAACATACTAGATTCAGTACTAACTACAAACCTACAAATTTAGCACTAACTACTAACATACTAGGTTCAGTACTAACTTACTAGTTCAGTACTAACTACTAACCAACAAGGTTCAGTACTAACAACTAACCTACTAGTTCAGAACTAACTACTAACATACTAGGTTCAGTACAAACATAATAGTTCAGTACTAACTACTAACCTACTAGCCATTACTAACTACTAACCTACCAGTTCAATACTAACTACTGACCTACAAGGTTCAGTACTAACTACTAACCTACAGTTCAGTACTAACTTACTAGTTCAGTACTAAATACTAACATACTAGATTCAGTACTAACTACTAACCTACCAATTCAGTACTAACTGCTAACATACTAGGTTCACTACTAACTTACTAGTTCAGTACTAACTACTTACCGACAAGATTCAGTACTAAGAGCTAACCCTACTAGTTCAGAACTAACTACTAACATACTAGGGTTAGTACTAACATAATAGTTCAGTACTAACATAATTGTTCAGTACTAAATACTAACCTACTCGCCATTACTAACTACTAACCTACCAGTTCAGTACTAACTACTAACCTACTATGTAAGAACATAGTAGAACATAGTACTAACAAAGTACCAACATAGTGTGATAGTGATAAAGTCTTTTGAATTTAGTTATGACAAATGCTTCTGGTCCAGTAGAAGGTTCTCTGAGGCTTGATGCTCTGGTTCTTCTGGTCCAGTAGAAGGTTCTCTGAGGCTTGATGCTCTGGTTCTTCTGGTCCAGTAGAAGGTTCTCTGAGGCTTAATGCTCTGGTTCTTCTGGTCCAGTAGAAGGTTCTCTGAGGCTTGATGCTCTGGTTCTTCTGGTCCAGTAGAAGGTTCTCTGAGGCTTGATGCTCTGGTTCTTCTGGTCCAGTAGAAGGTTCTCTGAGGCTTAATGCTCTGGTTCTTCTGGTCCAGTAGAAGGTTCTCTTGAGGCTTGATGCTCTGGTTCTTCTGGTCCAGTACAAGGTTGTCTGAGGCTTGATGCTCTGGTTCTTCTGGTCCAGTTCAAGGTTCTCTGAGGCTTGATGCTCTGGTTCTTCTGGTCCAGTACAAGGTTCTCTGAGGCTTGATGCTCTGGTTCTTCTGGTCCAGTAGAAGGTTCTCTGCCAGGCTTGATGCTCTGGTTCTTCTGGTCCAGTAGAAGGTTCTCTGCCAGGCTTGATGCTCTGGTTCTTCTGGTCCAGGAGAAGGTTCTCTGTCAGGCTTGATGCTCTGGTTCTTCTGGTCCAGGAGAAGGTTCTCTGTCAGGCTTGATGCTCTGGTTCTTCTGGTCCAGTAGAAGGTTCTCTGCCAGGCTTGATGCTCTGGTTCTTCTGGTCCAGGAGAAGGTTCTCTGCCAGGCTTGATGCTCTGGTTCTTCTGGTCCAGTAGAAGGTTCTCTGCCAGGCTTGATGCTCTGGTTCTTCTGGTCCAGGTTCAACCTCTGAGTCGCTGCAGCTGCTGAGTTGAGAACCAACAACTCTTTTACCGGAGTGACTCCAGGTTCCAAAGTCTTCAAAAGTTGAGTTCACTGCAAACTCATCGTTCAAGAGTCTTGCATCACTACAACACAGTACGAAAACAGTACTAATACAGTACTATCAAAGTACCAACATAGTACTAACATAGTACTTTACTACTGGAAGTTGTTATTGCTGATATTTGTACTTGTTTTAATTATTGTGTGAACTTTGTGTCAATAAAAAGTTAAATCTAACTCAGTTGTCATTTTTTCTTTTACTTTGTTTCTCTGTGCCTCTCAATAATAATCATAATAATAATAATTAATATAGCTGCAAGTAGCAATACACAGGGTGTATGATCCTTCCCCTGCCGTGTTCCTGTCTCCCTCTAGCTCCCCCTGTCTGTGTTTCATGTCACTTAAGTTCCCTGTCACTCCACACCCACTCTGTTATCACACCACCTGTCTCCACTTCCTCACCCCATTTGTACTAACCCTGGTGCTCTTCACTCTGTCGGGGTTGGTTTATGCTTGTTGTCTGTTGCCTGTCTCTGCCCGCGATTTCTGCCTATGTTGCTGCATGCTCGTTCCACGTCCCTGCCCGTTCCCCTGTGTTTACCCTGGACTCTCGACTCCAGATTCCCCGCAGGCTCCTCTGCTCCTGGTTGTGAGTCTCCTGTCTTCCCCATCAAAGTCCTGATCCCCTGTCTGTTGCCTGTTCCCCTGGACCCTGATTCCCTGCCTGTTCCTGGACCCTCATTCCCTTGTTTTGACCCCTGCCTGTTCTGCAATAAACCCCTGTCATATTACCTACCGTGTGTCTGCAATGGGTTCTCATCCTGACCATCACACATGTTATTGGACAATGTTTATACATGACGATTATTACCAAAATAAGTATTTCATTTTTTATTTTGAACTATATGGTCATTGTTATAACTTACTTTGCCGCATTGAAGTAAATCTGGGAGTTTCTGTGACGGTAGATGTTGTGTGTCGTATACGTAAATGTGGCTAATTACCATTTACGGCTTCTATTTTTCAGACGCCACCTTGGATTTTGAACTCATCACTCAGTTGCACATTTCAGTGTTTTCGAGGGACACTTTGACATTTCAAGGATTATTTTATATTCCCTGTGGGCTGGATCCCAAATAATGATGACCGTGTCCTGTAGTTTGGGTGGGTGGGGGGGGGGGGGTGTCTTATTTGGTGGGGTCCTCTTATCAGGTGCTGGCAGGATGTGGGGGAGCGTCTTTCTGGCCGTTGGACGATGTAAGATAAGATACACCTTTGTCAGTCCCACAATGGGGAAATTTACATTCAGCAGCAAAAAGTGACAGCAGAAAAATAGGGAGCATATCAGGGTAAGAAAGTAACGAAAGTACGAAGACGTAACAATGCTGAAACAACAATGTTTGTGGTGGTTTCCTTTTTAACAGGAAGTCTGGTGTTGCCCCCCCCCCCCCAGTAATACATCGTTATGCTGGTGTTCTCTGTTCAGTTTAAAGAAAATTTACATTACATTTACATTTACATTTAGTCATTTATCAGACGCTTTTATCCAAAGCGACTTACAAGGGAGAATAACATTCAGCTCCATTGCGACAGAGATTAGTGTAACAACAACATTGGTGTAACAATAAATACTGCAAGGTGGTGCTAAGTAACGAAAAGAAGGGGGTCAGGACCCTCCCACCAGGCCAGGGGGATAGAATCCAGTTCATGGGCACTGTACGCTACCGATATAGACTGTATATCTGTATACAAACAATATATACATTATATACATTCTAAAATGTATATAGATATACTGTATATACGGTAAGTAAAAAGAAAAATCCACATTTAATCACAATAATATGTCCTAGAAGTGCAACTTTGCCCCTAATTAAAAATATTAAATTGAAAGTATTCTTGACTGTCTGTCTATCTTGTCTGTCTGTCTGTTTGGTTACTTGTATTTAGGATGGTCTGGTTGCCATGACAACGTCTCATCTGATCTGCTGTCACCTGATCGGCCTCTGCAATGTGATAGGATGAAGAACTGGAGATGGAGAGGGAATGAGAGAGAGAGCGAAAGAGACAGACAGAGCGAGAGAGAGACAGAGCGAGCGAGAGACAGAGCGAGAGAGAGAAACAGAGACAGAGCGAGAGAGAGACAGAGCGAGAGAGACAGCGAGAGAGAGAGCGAGAGAGAGACAGCGAGAGAGAGAGAGAAAGAGCAGACAGTCGTAACAGAGGAGACAGAAAAGAGGATAGGAGGAGCAGCAAGTCCCAGAAGAAGGGAAGACAAGAAAAGAGGAGTGGAAGATGCAGCGCCCCCCGGTGGTGGTGTTTGTCCACTGCAGGGCAGTCCTGTCCCACGGCGTCCCCCCAAAGTGTCCGCTCTGTGGGGACGCACTGAGTGGCCGGAGGCTCCAGGACGCTCCGGTCCAGATCCAGGACCCACGGAGCGATGGAACCAGGACATCCTGCTGCCTGCTGCTGCACGGGTACACACCGGGTACACACCGGGTACACACCGGGTACACATCGAGTACACACTGGGTACATACACTGGGACTCATGCAGTGCCTCTAGTGGTGGACCACAACTCAACTGCACAGCAGTTAGGCAGAAGGAGGGAGGGGCTGCTTCCTGGCTCACCACTAGGGGGAGCCAGCGGCAGGAAGCAGGAGGGTTATAACCAGGTGGAAAATGAGCCAAGCCTCCCTTTAACTACACACGCACACACATGCACACACACACACACGCACGCACACACACACACACACGCACACACATGCACACACACACACACGGTCTGATGTTTGTTCTGTTTCCAGGAACTTGGATGGAACATCAGACCTCCACACTGGGATCTCAGACACTGAAGGTAGGAGGGCGGGGTGAGGGGTGAGGGGTCAGGGGTCAGAGGGGGCGGGGTGTAACCCTGTGTGTGTGTAGGTGTTGTGTACAACTACACACGGAGTGGGGTACAGCGAGACCGGTCCGGGTGGGATCACTGTGTCAGTGTTCCTCTGCTGCGACCCGACGCCTTCAGCCTCCGGAGCCAGTGGAACCAGTACCTGGAGAGGTTCTGTAGGGGCTCCGAGTGGGACCCCACCTGGCACAGGTACACTGCTACCTACATGTCTGTCTGTCTCTCTAACTGTCTGTCTGTCTGTCTCTCTAACTGTCTGTCTGTCTGTCTCTCTCATTGTCTGTCTCTGTCTGTCTCTCTCTAACTGTCTGTCCGTCTGTCTTTGTAATTGTCTGTCTGTCTGTCTCTCTCATTGTCTGTCTCTGTCTGTCTCTCTCTCACTGTCTTCTGTCTGTCTGTCTCTCTCTGCAATTGTCTGTCTGTCTATCGCACTAACCACCTGTCTGTCTCTCTGACATATCTCTAACGATTGTCTGTCTGTCTCTCTGTAATTGTCTCTGTCTATCTTTCTGTCTGTCTGTATGTTTGTCTTTCTATCGCACTAACCGCCTGTCTGTCTCTCTCTGTAATTGTCTCTGTCTGTCTGTCTCTCTTGCTGTCTGTCTGTCTTTCCTCTGTAATTGTCTCTGTCCGTCTCTCTCACTGTCTGTCTGTTTCTCTCTGTAATTGTCTCTGTCCTTCTGTCTCTCTTACTGTCTGTCTGTCTCTCACACATCTGTCTGTCTCGCTAACGATTGTCTGTCTATCTTACTGTCTGTCTCTCTGTAATTGTCTCTGTCCGTCTGTCTTTCTGTATGTTTGTCTTTCTATCCCACTAACTACCTGTCTGTCTCTCTAACTTCTTCTTTCGTATATCATCAGATGGCCAACTCAGTGTCATATAGCCACGCCCTCGTCTCCAGTCCTAGGTCAAAAAGGCCAGCTTCTGAGGGTGGGCTGTATAGGGGGCAGCTGGTGATTATGTGCTCGGCAGTCTGTTCAGGTTCGCCACACTCGCATGACGCACGGAGAGGCCCCACTTCTTTAGAGAGGACTTGAAGCGCCCGACGCCAGTACGCAGGCGGTTCAGCGAGGTCCATAGGTGGCGTGGCATGTCTTCTCCTTTTACACCTCCTCTCTCTAACTGTCTGTCTGTCTCTCTGTAATTATCTCTGTCCGTCTGTCTTTCTGTCTGTCTGTATGTTTGTCTTTCTGTCCCACTCACCGCCTGTCTGTCTCTCTAACTGTCTGTCTGTCTCTCTGTAGTTGTCCCTGTCCGTCTTTATGTTTGTCTTTCTATCGCACTGCCTGTCTGTCTCTCTCTAACTGTCTGTCTGTCTCTCTTTGTAATTGTCTCTGTCTGTTCGTCTGTCTCTCTAACTGTCCGTCTGTCTCTCTAACCGTCCGTCTGTCTCTCTACCCGATTGTCTGTCTATTTCACTCTGTCTATTGCACTAATCGCCTGTCTGTCCGTCTCTCAAACCTGTCTGTCTCTCTAACTGTCTCTCTGTCTCTATAACTGTCTGTCTGTCTCTCTAACATCTGTGTCTCTCTAACTGTCTGTCCGTCTGTCTCTCTAATTGTCAGTCTGTCTCTTTGTCATCTGTCTGTCTCACTGTCTGTCTATCTGACTCTCTGACCGTCTGTCTGTCTGGCTGGCTCACTGTCTGTCTGTCTGACTCGCTAACTGTCCGTCTGACTCTCTAACTGTCTGTCTGTCTGTCTCTGTCCCAGGTTCGATGAGGACACTCATAACTGCTACAGCTTCTGTTTGTCCTTCATCAATGTACTCCTCCGTCTCCAGGAACTTCCTGTTTTGACCTCCGACCAGTTCACCAAGCGCTTCATCCTGCCGCGGCTCCGCAGGGTGTCCAGGTACCTGTCTGTCTGTCGCGTCCTGGAGGACCAGTCTTACTACGTCCTGGAGAGGAAGACAGGCAATGAGGAGAGACGGGAGGACAGAAGGGAGGACACACGGGAGGACAAATGGGAGAACAGACGGGAGGACAGACGGGATGACAGATGGGAAGACACAGGGAAGGAGAGACTGTAGGACAGACAGGAGGACACACAGGAGGACAGGTGGAAGGACACAGGGGAGGACAGACCGTAGGACAGATGGGAGGACACACAGGAGGACACAAGGGAGGACAGACCGTAGGACAGACGGGGGACACACAGTAGGACCCACAAGAGGACAGACGGGAGGATACAGGGGAGGACAGACCGTAGGACAGACAGGGGGACACACAGTAGGACACACAAGAGGACAGACCGTAGGACAGATGGGGGCACAGACAGGATGACACACAGGAGGACAGACAGGACAGCTGGGCAGGTTTTGTTGCAGTGAATAAAATGGTGAAATGTAAGATGAAATAAACATTTCATCTCTCACCGTCTCCTCTCGTCTCATTGTATCGGAAGATTAGTACGGTAACCATGGTTACATGTCAGTGATAAACAGGCAGACAGACAAGTTGTCATGCCATCTCATTTCCAGCTTATGTTTCCTGTTTGTGTAAAATCATCAGAGCATCGAAGACTCTGTGCTTATCTTCTGAGCAGTGTTGGTTTCTGTTTTCACAGCGACAGACGAGACGGACAAATTCCTGTTTCCCGTCTCCCATTTCCTGTTTTCTGTTTCTTGTCTCCGGTCTCCTGTTTCCCAGCTCCAGTCTCCCTTTTCCCGTCTCCCGTCTTCCGTCTTCGGTTTCCAGTCTCCAGTTTCCCGTCTCCCATTTCTGATCACCTGTTTCCTGTCTCCCGTTACCCATCTCCAGTCTCCATTTTCCATCTCCCGTCTCGTCTCGTTTTCCGTCTCCAGTCCCCAGTATCTCATCTTCATTTTCCCGTCTCCTGTCTCCCGCCTCTATCTTCCTGTTTCCCTCATCCATTTTCCTATTTCCCGTGTCCCATTTCCCGCCTCAATTTTCCCGTCTCCGTTTTCCTGTCTGTCGTTTCTCATTTCCCATTTCTTGTCTCCAATTTCCCGTCTCTCGTTTCCAGCCTCCATTTTCCCATCTCTCATTTCCTGTCTCCATTTTCCGGTTTCCCGTCTCCTGTCTACAGTTTCCCATCTCCCATCTCCAGTTTCCCATCTCCCTTCCCCAATATCCAGTCTCCTGTCTCCATTTTCCTGTCTCCCATTTCCCACCTCCAGTCTCCCGTATCCCGTCTTCGGTCTCCCGTCTCTAGTTTCCCGCCTCTGGTCGCCCATTTGCTGTCTCCAGTCTCAAATTTTTCCGTCCCCAGTATCCAGTCTACCTTTTCCCGTCCCCAGTCCCGTCTCCACTATCCAGTCTCCATTTTCCATTTTTCCATCTCCTGTCTCCAGTTTCCCGTCACCCGTTTCCTGTTTCCTGTCTCCCGCCCGTCCACGTGGACACTACGCTACCAATTTCTTGGGATGTTAGGCGCTGAAAGACATCCCGGAGGCCGGACCACGCTTGGTTCAGCTTTTTAACGCTGCTCCTGATGGGAGGTCGATGCAGCGCCATGGCGTCAACGGGTCACAAAACCCACGGTATGACATGCGAGTCCAACCAGGGGGGTTGATCCGTACGGGTCACGGATCAGCTACGTCCTGTTGAACCAGTCGCAGCGCAGGGGGCGCTAAACTTACGAATACAACAAAGTGTCGACCCAAATATATTTGCATTTATTTAAGTAGAAATGATTTGTGCAGGAACCTATTTTTGGCAGAATCGTCACCAGTCAAATTGTTTCAGGTTCAAACAAAAAAACTTTATTTTTATACAACAAAACACTTAACAGTCAGGTTCAACCAATCATAAGACAGGATCTGCAGCCAATCAGAGATTGTCTGGTTCAGCTCTTTCCCTAGAGGAGATCCACCTGGAGACAATCACTTCCTGTTGGGGATCATACGAGTGACGCTGAGTTTATACACTTCTATGGGTATATTGTGTAGTACTGTGTGTAATGTAGTACTGTGTAGTTCTGTCTGTACTGTTGTACTGTGTGGACTGTAGTAGTGTAGTACTGTGTGACCTGTAGTACTGTAGTACTTTGTGTACTGTGTGTACTGTAGTACAGTGTGACATGTGTGTTCTGTAGTACTGTGTGGACTGTATACTGTGTGACCTGTGTGTATTGCAGGTACTCTGTGACCTGTGTGTACTGTAGTACTGTGTGGACTCTAGCACTGTAGGACCTGTGTGTACTGTAGTACCGTGTGGACTGTAGTACTGTAGTACTGTGTGTACTGTAGTACTGTGTACCTGAACAGTTAGTCTCTGCAGACACAGTGGTGAGTCCAGCTCAGCCTCCGATTGGTCGACTGGAAAGATGATGTAACACTGCATCAGCTCCTACACACGCACGCGCACACGCACGCGCACACGCACACACACACACACACACACACACACACACACACACACACACACACACACACACAGCTAAACCTCTGACCCCCGCTACACTGTTTATCACCGTTACCTTGGAAACGCTGGCTGTTTATCACCGTTACCTTGGAAACGTTGGCTGTGATGCGACTTAGTGCTGCCAGCGAACGCCAACTGAATGGACGGAGAGAAGGTCCCCTGAAACTCTCCACCACCACAGAATAACTGTAGGAGAGGAAGGAGGGACGAGGAAGGAGGGAGTTGAGGTGAGCTGATTGAGCTCTAGTAAACTAGTTAAGGTTTTACTTGGCATGGTAGAAAAGTGACCAACCCCTACCGACCTCGACCAACCTCTACCGACCCGACCAGACCCTACCGACCTCGACCAAACCCTACCGACCCCCGCCAACACCCACCGACCTCCACCAACCCCTACGACCTCGACCAACCCCTACCGACCTCCACCAACCCCTACGACCTCGACCAACCCCTACCGACACGACCAACCCCTACCGACACGACCAACCGCGACCGACACAACCAACCCCTACCGACCTCGACCAACACCTACCGTCTTCGACCAACCCCTACCAACCTTGACCAATCCCTACCGACCTCGACCAACCCCTACCAACCCGACCAAGCCCTACCGACCTCGACCAACCCCTACCAACCTGACCAACCCCTACCAACCTGACCAACCCCCACCGACCTCCACCAGCCCCCACCGACCTCGACCAACCCCCACCAACCCGACCAACCCCCACCGACACGTCCAACTCCTACCGACACGACCAACCCCTACCGACCTCGACCAACCCCTACCGACCCGACCAACCCCTACCGACCCGACCAAACCCTACCGACCCGACCAACCTCTACCTACCTCGACCAACGGCTACCGACCCAACCAACCCCTACCCAACTCGACCAACCCCTATGACCTCGACCAACCCCTACCGACATGACCAACCCCTACCGACACGACCAACCGCGACTGACACGACCAACCCCTACCGACCCGACCAACCCCTACTGACCTCGACCAACCCCTACCGACCCGACCAACCCCTACCGACCCGACCAACCCCTACCGACCCGACCAACCCCTACTGACCTCGACCAACCCCTACCGACCCGACCAACCCCTACCGACCCGACCAACCCCTACCGACCTCGACCAACTCCTACCGACCTCGACCAACCCCTACCAACCCGACCAAGCCCTACCGACCTCGACCAACCCCTACCAACCTGACCAACCCCCACCGACCTCGACCAGCGCCCACCGACCTCGACCAACCCCCACCAACCCGACCAACCCCTACCAACCCAACCCAACCGACCTCGACCAACCCCTACCAACTCGACGAACCCCTACCGACCTCGACCAACCCCTACCAACCCGACCAACCCCTACCAACCCGACCAACCCCTACCAACCTGACCAACCCCTACCGACCTCGACCAACCCCGACCAACCCGACCATCCCCTACCGACCTCGACTGACCCCTACCGACTCTACCTCGACCGACTCGCCTCTACCAACCCCTACCGACCCGACTTTAACCAACCTATACCGACCCCTACCAACCCCTTTGGACCCGATCTCAACCGATCCCTACCAACCTGACCTAGACCGACCCCTATCCACCTCTAACAACCTCGACAACCTGACCTCGACTGACCCCTACCGGTCCTCGACTGACCCATACCAACCTCTACCGACCCAACCTCGACTAACATCTACCGACCTCTACAGCATCCATAATGAACCAGCCCTTGAGCTCTGGTTGGGATGTAGTAGAGCTCTGGTTGAGCTCTGGTTGAGCTCTAGTAAACTAGTTAAGGTGTTACCTGGCATGGTAGAAAGGTGGACCCTTCCTGTAGAGCACTAGAGAGGAACCAGAGAAATAAAACAAGTTAAAATAACTAGTACTGCTCTATACCAGTCAGAATATACAGTATAAATGTATCAGTTATATAGCATCGGTTAGTTACTAGTAGATGTAGTGTAAACTCTGTGTACTGGGTGTACTCGTACTGTAGTGGGCTCCGTACTTCCCTCCAGTTTTAGGGATCCAGCCCCTGGAGCGGAAGTGATGATACGCTGCGTACGAAGCCTCAAAGCCGGGCTGGATGCAACGCAGCGCCCTCCACAGGGCGACCACGGACAGCGGCTCCTGATAATCACAAAATACAATATATAGTATACCAATATAATACTATATATACTAAACCAATATAATACTATATATAGTATACCAATATAATACTATATACAGTATACCAATATAATACTATATATACTAAACCAATATAATACTATATATAGTATACCAATATAATACTATATACAGTATACCAATATAATACTATATAGTATACCAATATAATACGATATATAGTATGCAAATATAATACTATATATAGTATACAAATATAATTCTATATAGTAAACCAATAAAATACTATATATACTATACCAATATAATATGATATAGTATACCAACATAATACTATATATAGTATACCAATATAATACTATATAGTATACCAATATAATACTATATATAGTATATGAATGTAATACTATATAGTATACAAATATAATACTATATAGTATACAAATATAATACTATATGGTACACAAATATAATAAAATATATAGTATACCAATATAATACTATATAAAGTATACCAATATAATACTATATATAGTATACAAATATAATACTATATATAGTACACCAATATAATACTATATAGTATACAAATATAATACTATATATAGTATACCAATATAATACTATATATAGTATACCAATATAATACTATATATAGTATACCAATATAATACTATATAGTATACAAATATAATACTATATAGTATACCAATATAATATATGGTATACCAATATAATACTATATACAGTATACCAATATAATTCTATATAGCATACCAATACAATACAATATAGTATGCCAATATAATACTATATATAGTATACAAATATAATATTATATAGTACACCAATATAAAACAATATAGTATGCCAATATAATACTATATAGTATGCCTAACAAACTATCTAGTCGGTAGGTAAATACTTAGTAGGTTCTATGTACCAGTAGTAGCTAGTAGGTTCTCAGGTTGTTTTAAAAACTAGTAGGTTATCAGGTTGTGTTACTAACTAGTAGGGTAGCAGGTTGTGTTACTAACTAGTGGGTTCTCAGGTTGTGTTCCTAACTAGTAGGTTATCAGTTTGTTAGTAACTAGTAGGTAATCAGTTTGTGTTATTCACTAGTAGGTTCTAAGGTCATATTAGTAACTAGTAGCAGATCATGTTACTTGTAGGTTCTCAGGTTGTGTTACTAACTAGTAGGTTCTCTGGTTGTGTTACTAACTAGTAGGTTCTCAGGTTGCGTTACGAGTAGGTTATCATGTTGTGTTACTAACAAGTAGTGGTTAGCAGGTTGTGTTACTAACTAGTAGGTTCTCAGGTTGCGTTACTAGTAGGTTATCATGTTGTGTTACTAACAAGTAGTGGTTAGCAGGTTGTGTTACTAACTAGTAGGTTCTCAGGTTGCGTTACTAGTACATTACATTACATTTAGTCATTGATCAGACGCTTTTATCCAAAGCCACTTACAATTGTTCAAACACTGACGGACGCAGCCATCAGGAGCAATGAGGGGTTAAGTGTCTTGCTCAAGGACACTACAGCATGCTAGCAGGAGGAGCCTGGGATCCAACCAGCAACCTTTGGATTACTAGACCACCAGCTCTACCTCCTGAGCTACCATCCCCTGTACTAGTAGGTTATCATGTTGTGTTACTAACAAGTAGTGGTTAGCAGGTTGTGTTACTAACTAGTAGGTTAGCAGCTTGTGTTACTAACTAGTATGTTCTCAGGTTTTGTTGCAAACTGGTAGGTTAGCAGGTTGTGTTACTAACTAGAATGTCATCATGTGTTACTAACTAGTAGGTTATCAGGTTGTGTTACTCAGTAGTAGGTTCTAAGGTCATGTTACTAACTAGTGCATTGTGTTACTTGTAGGTTCTCAGGTTGTGTTACTAACTAGTAGGTTCTCTGGTTGTGTTACTAACTACTAGGTTCTCAGGTTGCGTTACTAGTAGGTAATCATGTTGTGCTACTAACAAGTAGGTTATCAGGTTGTGTTACTAACTAGTGGTTAGCAGGTTCTGTTCCAAACTAGTAGGTTCTCATGTTGTGTTACTAGGAGGTTTTCAGGTTGTGTTACTAGTAGGTTATCAGGTTGTGTTACTAACAGGTTATCAGGTTGTGTTGGTAACTAGGTCATCATGTTGTGTTACTAACTAGTAGGTTCTACGGTTGTGTTACTAACTAGTAGGTTAGCAGGTTGTTTTACAAACTAGTGGTTATACGGTTGTGTTACTAACTAGTAGGTTATACGGTTGTGTTACTAACTAGTAGGTTCTCAGGTTGTGTTACTAGTAGGTTATAATGTTGTGTTACTAACTAGTAGGTTCTACGGTTGTGTTACTAACTAGTGGCTAGCAGGTTGTGTTACTAACTAGTAGGTTAGCAGGTTGTGTTACTAACTAGTAGGTTCTCAGGTTGTGTTACTGGTAGGTTATAATGTTGTGTTACTAACTAGTAGGTTAGCAGGTTGTGTTACAAACTAGAAGTTAGCAGGTTGTGTTACTAACTAGTAGGTTCTCAGGTTGTGTTACTAGTAGGTTATAATGTTGTGTTACTAACTAGTAGGTTAGCAGGTTGTGTTACTAACTAGTAGGTTCTCAGGTTGTGTTACTAGTAGGTTATAATGTTGTGTTACTAACTAGTAGGTTAGCAGGTTGTGTTACTAACTAGTGGTAGGAAGGTTGTGTAGCTTCTCCAACCTGCTGGTGGTAGACGGACAGGCAGCCCAGAGCATAAACCAGGAAGAACGCCTGAAGACAAGACAGAATAAAACTTCATGATCCATGGTCCATGATTGAGTTGGAGATCCAGGACAAGCAGCCGCTCACCAACCTCCTCCAGAGACAGCTGCAGGACCTCCGATACCCTGGGAGGAACCCGTCTCAACTCCCTGTGCTCGCCTGTCTCAGCCTCCTCACACTAAAATAAAAGAAGCCATTTTCAGAACTCAGGACAGGAAACACACATCGTCGTGAGAATGTAGGAACTCTGTACTGTGCCCATCCAGCAGGGGGTCTCTAGTCCAAGGAATGTGGGGGCTTTCAACGTTCAAGATTCAAGAGGTTTATTCATCACATACATATACATACTTTCATACATATACATACTTTTATACATACTTTCATACATATACAGACTTTCATACATATACATGCTTTCATACATATGCATACTTTCATACATATACATGCTTTCATACATATGCATGCTTTCATACATATGCATACTTTCATACATATACATACTTTCACACATGTACATGCTTTCATACATATACATACTTTCATACATATATGCAGTGAAATGTCTTTACAACGCACCTGGAGATTATGCACAATATTTACTAAACTGAAAATAATAGCTAAACTTATTCCTACCAAGCAACTTACTGGAACTGATTCCTAAAACCTAATGCAGTTATGAATAGAATAATATAAATACAATAAAAATAAAATGTAATAAGACTCAAAAAGGTAATACAAAGTGAGGGTACAAAATAGAAGGGAATAGAGTTATGTGTATGGGATAGGTTATTTGTATATACAGATCTGTGCAGTAAAGTGCATCTGAATAATGTGTGTATGGAGATATACAGTACAGTATACAACAGTATGGCACAGCAATACAGTACAGTATGCAGTAACCCAGAACAATGATACAGTATGCAGTACTGTATGCAGTAACCCAGAACAGTGATACAATATGCAGTACTGTATGCAGTAACTCAGAACAGTAATACAGTATGCAGTACAGTATGCAGTAACCCAGAACAGTGACATTTTTATATCCATGAGTGCATCATGGCTGTAGGAGATCACTGCCGAAGAGTTTTTGGCGGACATAGTGATATAAAACGGAAAAATATAGTAAAATGGCAAAATCAACGAGGAGCACCTGTGCAGGCAGCCACAACCAGAGTCATCCTGTTTGAAAGCATCCGGCTGGGTTAGGCTGGGTTAGGGTTAGGCTGGGTTAGGCTGGGTTAGGGTTAGGCTGGGTTAGGCTGGGTTAGGGTTAGGCTGGGTTAGGGTTAGGCTGGGTTAGGCTGGGTTAGGGTTAGGCTGGGTTAAGCTGGGTTAGGGTTAGGCTGGGTTAGGGTTAGGGTGGGTTAGGCTGGGTTAGGGTTAGGCTGGGTTAAGCTGGGTTAGGGTTAGGCTGGGTTAGGGTTAGGCTGGGTTAAGCTGGGTTAGGGTTAGGCTGGGTTAGGCTGGGTTAGGGTTAGGCTGGGTTAGGCTGGGTTAGGGTTAGGCTGGGTTAGGATTAGGGTTAGGCTGGGTTAGGGTGGGTTAGGCTGGGTTAGGGTTAGGCTGGGTTAGGCTGGGTTAGGGTTAGGCTGGGTTAGGGTTAGGGTGGGTTAGGCTGGGTTAGGGTTAGGCTGGGTTAAGCTGGGTTAGGGTTAGGCTGGGTTAGGGTTAGGCTGGGTTAAGCTGGGTTAGGGTTAGGCTGGGTTAGGCTGGGTTAGGGTTAGGCTGGGTTAGGCTGGGTTAGGGTTAGGCTGGGTTAGGATTAGGGTTAGGCTGGGTTAGGGTGGGTTAGGCTGGGTTAGGGTTAGGCTGGGTTAGGCTGGGTTAGGCTGGGTTAGGCTGGGTTAGGCTGGGTTAGGCTGGGTTAGGCTGGCTCGGAGCCTGACGGGGGAGCGGGGGTTCCTGCCATAATGTTGACATAGACCAGGAAACAGATTGAGGTTGTGACACCTTAAACAGCGTAGGTTACATGTAGGTTACATGTAGGTTGCATTTAGGTTACATGTAGGTTGCATGTAGGTTACATGTAGAATGCATGTCGGTTACATGTAGGTTGCATGTAGGTTACATTTAGGTTGTATGTAGGTTGCATTTAGGTTACATGTAGGTTGCATGTAGGTTGCATTTAGGTTACATGTAGGTTACATTTAAGTTACATGTAGGTTACATGTAGGTTACATGTAGGTTGCATGTAGGTTACATTTAGGTTACATGTAGGTTACATTTAGGGTACATGTAGGTTGCATGTAGGTTACATGTGGATTGCATGTAGGTTACATGTAGGTTGCATGTAGGTTACATTTAGGTTACATTTAGGTTACATGTAGGTTGCATTTAGGTTACATGTAGGTTACATTTAAGTTACATGTAGGTTACATGTAGGTTACATGTAGGTTGCATGTAGGTTACATTTAGGTTACATGTAGGTTACATTTAGGGTACATGTAGGTTGCATGTAGGTTACATTTAGGGTATATTTAGGTTACATGTAGGTTGCATTTAGGTTACATGTAGGTTACATTTAGGTTGCATTTAGGTTAAATGTAGGTTACATTTAGGGTACATGTAGGTTGCAGGTAGGTTACATTTAGGGTACATGTAGGTTGCATGTAAGTTACATTTAGGTTACATGTAGGTTACACTTAGGCTACATTTAGGTTACATGTAGGTTACATTTTGGTTACATGTAGGTTACATTTAGGTTACATGTCGGTTACATTTAGGTTACATGTTGGTTGCATGTAGGTTACATTTTGGTTACATGTAGGTTACATGTAGGTTGCATGTCGGTTACATGTAGGTTGCATGTAGGTTGCATGTAGGTTACATTTAGGTTACATGTAGGTTACGTGTCGGTTAAATTTAGGTTACATGTAGGTTACATTTAGGTTACATGTAGGTTACATTTAGGTTACATGTAGGTTACACTTAGGCTACATATAGGTTACATGTAGGTTAAATTTAGGTTACATGGTGGTTGCATGTAGGTTAGATTTTGGTTACATGTAGGTTAGATTTAGGTTACATGTAGGTTCGATTTAGGCTACATTTAGGTTACATGTAGGTGACATTTAGGTATAGTGTATGTGTATATATATATATATATATATATATATATATATATATATATATATATATATATATATATATATAGTGTATATAGTATATAAAGTGTATATATAGTATATATAGTATATATAGTGTATATATTGTGTATAGTATATGTAGTGTATATCGCATATATAGTATAAATAGTATATATAGTGTATATAGTGTATAATGGGTGATGAGATGCTTGACTGGTCAGAGGGTGGTTGTAAGTCTGAACGCTGGTTAAACAGGTCGTTAAGTGAGGAGTACCTGTATATGTATACATTTATACATATAAATGTATACATTTATGCATGTATACATTTATACATATACTGTATATGTATATATTTAATTTTTATATATAATAATTATATAGAAATATACAATTGTATTTTTTTTGCATAGTTTCAGATGGCATTTCATACTTTCATACTAGTTGGTACTAAAATGTGTACAGGTCTGTCTCTCTGTCTCACCCTCCATCCAGCGTCCTGAAGATCCACATCGTTCACTGGAGAACCCAACCTGCTGGGAGGAGAGACAGACAGGATGTCAGACAGACAGACAGGCAGGTAGACAGACAGGAGGTCAGACCTATTATACCTTCCGTCTTCCTGTCGACTTGCTGTGTCAGCAGTGAGACAGGCGGTGCGAAAGGGTTTCTCACTGTCAATGCAGCTTCGTAGCCTCTTCCTGTGGGAGGAGCCTGTCTCCTCCTCTTCCTGTTTCCTGGAAACAACACATCTAAGCCCTGACCCCTTCAGCCCCAATGACTCAGACGGACTGTGACAGAGAGAGAGTGACAGACAGGTCAGTGACAAGCAGTGAGTTCATCTGGTTCCTGTCTGTGATTTTCTACTGACCTGGAGAGCATAGGAAGTTGCTGGCCGCCATTTTCTATAGGAAGAGGGAGAAGTTTTATGAATAGTCTCCATATTATTACTATCAAACAAAATGGCCAGTCGAAGTATCTGGCACTCGGAAACCGTCGAACCCACGGAACACAAATAATAGACAGTTGTTTTCAGGGCAGTCCAGACATGCTGCGTCCAAGTTTGATCCATGTCGGTCCATTTTTTGTGGGATAAGTTAATAAAAAAAACAAAAAAAAAACAAACAAAAAAAACCCAAAACGCTGTTTTTCTCATCTCCGAAATGGTCACGTGATAGCACTGCAGACTACTGATTGGACTACTGCTGATTGCGTCATCATTGTGCGACATCAAACCTGCCATCAGGAACTTTTGGACATCAATCTTTTAATATTGACAACTTTTTCAGCAATCTTCGGCCCATTCCAGAGATCGCCAAGCCTGCGAGCAACGACCGGAAGTCAAGACGGTAAACAAGACTGGGGGAAGAGTGGAGGGATAAGGGCTAGGCTAAAGCTTACCCCTCAACGGCTTTCTCTACCCAGTATTTGCTTGCCAATGTTTTTTTGCCCTTTTTGTATATAAACACACTATTTTTGCATCTAACCTGATGTTGTGTTCCTCATAAGCTGAAGTATTCTAGCCAGTCGTAATAGCCCCTTTCATACACAGTTCCTGGTCAATTACTGGGATGACCTTCCCGGCTTCCACTATTCACACATGCAGCTACATCCAGGAACATGCCGGAGTAGATGGAGTACATTCAAAGTCATTCAGTGTTTAATGTCTTTCAGTGTTTACTGTTACATACAAAGTCATTCAGTGTTTACAGTCATTCAGTGTTTACTGTTACATTTAACGTCATTTAGTGTTCACTGTCATTCAGTGTTTACTGTTACATTTAAAGTCATTCAGTGTTCACTGTCATTCAGTGTTTACTGTTACATTTAACGTCATTTAGGGTTCACTGTCATTCAGTGTTTACTGTTACATTTAAAGTCATTCAGTGTTCACTGTCATTCAGTGTTTACTGTTACATTTAAAGTCATTCAGTGTTCACTGTCATTCAGTGTTTACTGTTACATTTAAAGTCATTCAGTGTTTATAGTCATTCAGTGTTTACTGTTACATTTAACGTCATTTAGGGTTCACTGTCATTCAGTGTTTACTGTTACATTTAAAGTCATTCAGTGTTTACTGTTACATTTAAAGTCATTCAATGTTTATAGTCATTCAGTGTTTACTGTTACATTTAAAGTCATTCAGTGTTTACTGTTACATTTAAAGTCATTCAGTGTTTATAGTCATTCAGTGTTTACTGTTACATTTAACGTCATTTAGTGTTCACTGTCATTCAGTGTTTACTGTTACATTTAAAGTCATTCAGTGTTTATAGTCATTCAGTGTTTACTGTTACATTTAACGTCATTCAGTGTTTACAGTCATTCAGTGTTTACTGTTACATTTAAAGTCATTCAGTGTTTACTGTCATTCAGTGTTTACTGTTACATTTAAAGTCATTCAGTGTTTATAGTCATTCAGTGTTTACTGTTACATTTAACGTCATTTAGTGTTCACTGTCATTCAGTGTTTACTGTTACATTTAACGTCATTTAGTGTTCACTGTCATTCAGTGTTTACTGTTACATTTAACGTCATTTAGTTTTCACTGTCATTCAGTGTTTACTGTTACATTTAAAGTCATTCAGTGTTTACTGTCATTCAGTGTTTACTGTTACATTTAAAGTCATTCAGTGTTTACAGTCATTCAGTGTTTACTGTTACATTTAAAGTCATTCAGTGTTTACTGTTACATTTAAAGTCATTCAGTGTTCACTGTTACATTTAAAGTCATTCAGTGTTTATAGTCATTCAGTGTTTACTGTTACATTTAACGTCATTTAGTGTTCACTGTCATTCAGTGTTTACTGTTACATTTAAAGTCATTCAGTGTTTATAGTCATTCAGTGTTTACTGTTACATTTAACGTCATTCAGTGTTTACAGTCATTCAGTGTTTACTGTTACATTTAAAGTCATTCAGTGTTTACTGTCATTCAGTGTTTACTGTTACATTTAAAGTCATTCAGTGTTTATAGTCATTCAGTGTTTACTGTTACATTTAACGTCATTTAGTGTTCACTGTCATTCAGTGTTTACTGTTACATTTAACGTCATTTAGTGTTCACTGTCATTCAGTGTTTACTGTTACATTTAACGTCATTTAGTTTTCACTGTCATTCAGTGTTTACTGTTACATTTAAAGTCATTCAGTGTTTACTGTCATTCAGTGTTTACTGTTACATTTAAAGTCATTCAGTGTTTACAGTCATTCAGTGTTTACTGTTACATTTAAAGTCATTCAGTGTTTACTGTTACATTTAAAGTCATTCAGTGTTCACTGTCATTCAGTGTTTACTGTTACATTTAAAGTCATTCAGTGTTTACTGTCATTCAGTGTTTACTGTTACATTTAAAGTCATTCAGTGTTTATAGTCATTCAGTGTTTACTGTTACATTTAACGTCATTTAGTGTTCACTGTCATTCAGTGTTTACTGTTACATTTAAAGTCATTCAGTGTTTACTGTCATTCAGTGTTTACTGTTACATTTAAAGTCATTCAGTGTTTACAGTCATTCAGTGTTTACTGTTACATTTAAAGTCATTCAGTGTTCACTGTCATTCAGTGTTTACTGTTACATTTAAAGTCATTCAGTGTTTACTGTTACATTTAAAGTCATTCAGTGTTCACTGTCATTCAGTGTTTACTGTTACATTTAAAGTCATTCAGTGTTCACTGTCATTCAGTGTTTACTGTTACATTTAAAGTCATTCGGTGTTTACTGTTACACAACATTGAAGGATTACAACTCCTTTTCTGTTACTTTGAGGAAGACTTTGTGAATGAAGGGACCGGTGTTGGCGAGAGGGCGTGGTGGAAAAGGACGCTTTGTGACACCATCATCCTAATTGTTTATATATGTGATTGGGGCTCTGGGGAGAGAGACAGCCATAGTCTGTGCTGCGTTCAATGGAACCTCGGAAATTGTAACTTGTTTTAATAGTAATGCTGAAGTAAAGACGAGCGACAACACGAACTGATGCTGCGTTCAACGGGAACTCAAACATATGTAATTGGTGTCGATAATGGACCCCATGTATTAATATTATATTATTATTATTATTATTATTATTATTAATAATAATATATCATCATGTTGTGCCTCACCTTCCTGCAGCTCAGTCGCTCTGAAGTCTGGTCGAGCTCCAGACAGGAAGCCTTTACCAAAATACCCCTACACACACACACACACACACACACACACACACACACACACACACACACACACACACACACACACACACACACACACACACACACACACACACACACACACAGGTTGTGATGCACTGAGAAGTTGCTGTTGGAGTAACCATGGCAACCATTGACATAACAGAGAGATGGACAGGTCTCCTACCCTCCCATATATCTCTCTGATGTGTCCCGGGTCCTGGACCAGGATGTTCTGCTGGACCAGCACGGCCAGGTACAGCCCCCCCGGCCCTGGCAGCGGCGCCTCGTACGCCTCATGGACCCGGAGCCGTCGACGCGGGGCCCGGAACGCAGCCAGTGCCATGCGGCTGTTCTCCCTGCTGGACACACACTGCAACTACCATCAGACAACACTATGAATGACATAGAACTTTATTAAGAAGACAAAACGTTAATAACACGATAAGACTTTATTAATAACATGAGACTTTATTAATATGATGAGACTTTTTTAATCAGATACACTTTATTAATAAAATAAAACTTTATTAATACGATAACAAGTCAAGTCAAGTCAAGTCACACTTTATTTATAGAGCGCATTTCATACCAGGACAACACAATGCACTTCAGAAAGAAATACAAAAAAAAAAGAGAGAACGTAGTTGTCAGCCAGTCATTACAAAAGAATGTCCCTGAAACAACAGCAACAACAAAAGCAACAACAAAGACAACAAAAACAAAAATAAAAGCAACTCCAACCAAAGTGGCAGCAACAGCAACAGAAAACAACAACAGCAGCAACAACAGCCACAGGAACAACAACAACGGCAGCAGCAACAACAACAGCAGCAACGCACCCGCAAAGACGTCACCGGAACCGGAAGTGGTAGCTCTCACCGGAACCGGAAAGGTCACTCAGGTTAGAGATGGTTAAGTCGAGGTATAAGGTTACGTTAAGTTGAGGTATAAGGTAAGCAAGAGTTAAGTTTAGGTATAAGGTTAGCAACAGCAACAGCAACAGCGCACAAGCTAAGATGTCACCGGGACCGGAAGTGGTAACTCTCACCGGAACCGGAAAGGTCACTCAGGTTAGAGATGGTTAAGTCGAGGTATATGGTTACGTTAAGTTGAGGTATAAGCTAAGCAAGAGTTAAGTTTAGGTATAAGGTTAGCAACAGCAACAGCGCACAAGCTAAGACGTCACCGGGACCGGAAGTGGTAACTCTCACCGGAACTAGAAATCTCCTCATCTGTATTGAGTAGACCAACTCATCTCAACGAAGTAAAGCACAGCCAAGTCACCGGAACCGGAAGTGGAAATTTAAACAGTGTGCACCATCTCATCTTAATTCAGTCACGGTCCACACCCTTCTTATTATCCTCTAACTGTAATATCACAACAGAAACAACCACAGCAAGAGAAATAGCAGCAACATCAACACCAGCAGCAACAAAAGCAAAACCAAAGCAGGAGCAACAACAGCAAGGCACACGCAAAGACGTCACCAGAACCGGAGTGGTTAGGACAAAACTTCATTAACCCGATAAGACTTGATTAATAACATGAGACTTTATTAATATGATGACTTTTTTAATCAGATAAGACTTTATTAATAAGACAAAACTTTATAAGATAAAACTTTATTTATAAGACAAAACTTTATTAATATGATAAAACTTTATTCATATGATGACTTTTTAGAATAAGATAACTAATATAGACTTTATTAATACCATAACACTTTATTAATAACATAAGACTGCTAATAATATAAGACTTTATTAATATGATAAAACGTTATTAATAAGATAAGACTTTACTCATACGATAACACTTTATTTATAAGACAAAACTTTATTAACACAAGAACACTTTATTAATAACATGAGACTTTGTTCATATGAGACTTTTTTAAATCAGATAAGACTTTATTAATAAGATTAAACTTTATTTATAAGATACAACTTTATTTATAAGACAAAACTTTATTAATACGATAAAACTTAATTTATATGATGACTTTTTAAAATTAGATAACTTAATTAATAACATAAAACTTTATTTATAAGACAAGACTTTATTAATAAGGTAAAACTTCATTAATACGATAACACTATTAATAACATAAGACTTTATCAATAAGATTAAACTTTATTTATACGACAAGACTTTATTAATACCATAACACTTTATTATTAACATAAGACATTACTAATAAGATTAGGATTTATTATTATAATAAAACTTTATTAACAAGATAAGACTTTATTAATACAATAAGACTTTATTAATAAGATAAAACTTGATTAATACGATAAAGCTTTAATAAGATAAGACTTTATTAATAATAGAAAACTTTATTAATATGATGATACTTTATTGATAACATTAAGACTTGATTAATAATAAAAAACGTTATTAATAACGTAAGACTTTATTGATAGGATAAAACATTGATACGATAAGACGATTAATATAATAAGACTTTATTAATAACATAAAACGTTATTAATACGTTAAGACTTTATAAATAAGATAAGACATTATTAATAATATTAAACTTTATTGATAATATAAGACTTTATTAATCAGATAAGATCGGATAGTAATGTACCGCTAAAATGTGTGTGAAAGGGGCGTTTCACGTTGTTCACTTTCTGTGTTTGGACCAATCATGTTGCTGGGGGCGGGGCTCTGTTAGCAGCGTTACGTGGAATGAGTGCCGACTGGAAACAAGCTGACCAGTGCGTAACAATGACAATCACAATAACAATAACATGCTGACTGAAACGTGACGGGGCTTACTATTAGGAAAAACCTCGGACTATCAGACGACACAGAAGAGTTCCAGGATCCGTGCACCGACTGACAGGTTCCTCTCTCTGTCTATATATAGACACGTGTATATAGTGTGTGTGTGCCATATACATACGGTCATACATATATGCAGTGAAACGCATATATATAAAGACATACTTAGAGGCGATAGTGGCGCCGCCCCTTGCGGTCGCCTGCGCTCCGGTTGACTCTTGCACTTTTTAGTATTTTTTTCCATTTTTTTATCATTATATTTCACTGCATATATGTATGGAAAGTATGTATATGTATGTGACAAATAAACCTCTTTAATCTTGAATACTGAAAATAAAGACACTACACTAACCTTAACCAACTGAAAGTCCCTCAGTCCGGACCAGGTCCCAAGTTCGGCTCCCTACAGCTCTGGGTTCCTCTAATAACCTTCTACTAACCCCTCTTCAAACCCCTCAACAAACTCTCTATTAACCCCTCCACTAACTCTCCATAAAACCCCTCCACTAACGCTCTACTAACCCTTCTACAAAACCCTCCACTAACTCTCTACTAACCCCTCTACAAACCCATCCACCATACCTCTATCAACCCTCTACTAATCCCTCTAATAATCCTTTAATTACCCTCGACTAACCCCTCTACTCACCATCTACTAACTCTACTAAACCTTCTAAACTCCTGCTCCTCTGGGCTCCGGCACAGCAGCCCTCAAACGCGGAGCTCCATCGGTGTCACCTCACTTCCGGTCCGGTGGAGCGCGACCCTCGATGGAAGGTTCCGTATTATTATGATGATGATGATGATTATTATTATTATTATTATTATTCAACATATTTAATGATTATTCTTTAATCTTGAGCAATATTGTTTTATTCTTTAACTACAGATTACAACATTCAGATTATATTCTACAAATTCACACTCAACATAGCATTTGTCCAGTTTATACACTTATAATAATATAGTACTAATCTAGTAGTGCATTGAGTTTAGTACCAATATTAGAGATAATGATCAAATGTGACATAATGGCGGATGTTGCTTGCAGTCTGTTGTCATGGATACCATGTGGCCCTTTTCATTTCTCTGGTTCGAGCCTTATTATTGACTGGACTGGTCTTAAGGAGATGTCAGAAGTGGGATTCAAACCCACTAACTTGTGTCCTTTAGCAAGGCGCTCAGTGCATTGAAACCTGATTTATAGTAGTAAAACACTGTGGTCCCTTAGAGGAATCGAACCCGCGACCTTGGCGTTGTTAGCACCACGTTCTGACCAGCTGAGCAGGTTCCAGACACGTCCACGGATTCAAACCACAGCGTAATCTCGTTCTGTAGTATCGTTCGTTGGTCTCGCGGTATTTGGATCGCTATCGCGTGTTCACACGAGCAGCGTCCGCCATTTTGCTCCGGCGGCGCAGAGAGCGGAGCCGACACTTTGAGACTAAAACCCTGAATCTGCTCTGGGACTGACCGCAGGTAACGGCTAACATGTTGAAAGCACCGCATTGACTCGGTTTTAACCACATTAACATCGATTCTGGACGATTCGACCGCGATAAATAAGAACTGTCGCCGTTTCGGCCTGGCAGGTAGTTATCTGTTAGCTATAGTGATGGAAGGTTCGACTCTTTTCTCAGAGTCGGTTCCTCACGAGTGACTCAGTAAAATGAGTCGTTCTGTTGGGTTTCGACTTAATCGTCAGTGATTATTTGCAGTTTGTGAATAGAAAATTGAGCGGGTCCTTGGGGACCGGCAGATTCAGTTAATCCAGATCCAGACCTGGTGGATACAGATCCCGACTCTGTGGATCCGGATCAGGACTCTGTGAATCCGGATCCCGAACTTTTACATCATCATTTAGCAGACACTTTTGTCCGAAGCCACTTCCAATTATTTATACACCGATGGGCCCGGTCATCAGGCGCAATAAGGGTATCTTGATCTATATCTCTATTTAGAATTTAGAATCTTGAATCTTAGTATCTTGCACAAGAGACTTCAGCATGCTACCAAGAGGACCCGGGATCGAACCTACTCAGTGGATCCAGATCCAGACTCGGAGGATCCAGATTGGACTTGGTTAATCCAGATCCAGACTCACTGTCCTGCTCTCACCCTCCTTCCTGTCTCTTCCTCAGATCCAGCAGGATCATGGCTGACGATCTGGACATAGAGGCGATGCTGGAGGCTCCGTTCCGGAAGGTGGGTACAACCTGTTGGGTAATGCTAATACCCTTACTGTTGGTAAAGCAGCATAATGCCATAGATCGTAAACTAGACTAATGTTGAGCTCGGTCCAGCTAGCTCATGTTGCTTGTTTGAATGTTGTGATGTCATACTGCTGCTGACATTCCTTTCCAGACCATGACGAATAAACGCCCATCTATCTCTCTTTGTAGACTTGCCTAACGATTTCTCACCTCTACTCCCCTGAATGCCAGTGTGATCTGTCACAAACATGAAGGTAGTAAAAAGCCCCCATCATGTATTGCTGTACTGTGGTCTCCATGGTAACATGACTGTGGTTCCCTGGGTAACGAAACTGCTGCCCTGGATTGCCCCCCCACCCCCCGAAGACAAGTGCAGAGGATTCTGGGAATAAACTAATAAATACAAGAATATCCGTTAAGCCCCAAGTGCATGGAGTGGCGGGAGCTGCCAGTTGGGTCTGTGTTGAAAGTTAAAGGCCAGCACACTGCATGCTTCTCTGTAGCCCAGACTTTTATTTTGACACGCAGCCAGAACCTCAGACAACTACCTGTTTGGTGTCATGTATAGTTCTACAGACACACATTGGTACAATCTATGTCGTAAGGACAACAGTGTTGGCACCTGTAACCATAGAAACCACCAGCTGACCAGGCCCAGCCCCTAGGACACTCGGTGTCCGCTCTAGAGAGTAAACTACCCATCAGTAGCCAGCTAGGTGAATTGGGGTGGGAACAGGAAGTGACTAAGCCGTATGACTCCCTGTTTGCTTCAGGGTCTGAAGAACTCCACGAGGACCCCACCCCACTGCCGAAGCTCCCAGCTGGGTCGTGGCCGGACTCTGTCCTGGGACTGACTCTGTCCTGGGAAACTGACCCGGAGGACTGACTCTGACCCGGGGCTCTGACTCTGACCCGGGGCTCTGACTCTGACCCGGGGCCCTGACTCTGACCCGGGGCCCTGACTCTGGACCACACTAAGACCCCCATCCCTCTTAGCGCCCCAACAGAGTGTCTTAAATAATAAAAAGTATTAAATATTTATATTCTCTTTTGCCCCCACCCCCACCCCCCTCCCACCTGACCACGTGACTCCTCATGCTGTTCTCTATCGACCCCCCCCTCCCCTGCTTAGGAGGATGCCAAGGCCTTGAGCCCTGCCCGGCAGGAGGAGGCCAGCAAGAAGTAAGCCTGTCTGTCTGCCTGTCTCACTGTTTGTCTGCCTGTCTGTCCCTCTCCTGGTGCCATGTATGTAAGAAAGGAGAGGTAGAGCGGGGGTGGAGAGGAGGAAGGAGAAGTGGAGAAGTGAGAGGTGGAGTGGGGGTCGAGAGCTGGAAGGAGCTGGGGTGGTGGGGGGGTGAAATAGGGATGGGTATGATTTCGTGTTTTTTCTAATACCGTCGCTAAAATGTTACTTTTAAGTTGGTACCGGTGCCTAAATGGTGACATACCGATACTTTTTAGATTTAAAGTGGGGGTAAAAAAACATTAAAGAAGGTTTTTTGTTTTGTTATTTTTTTCAAACGCGAAGAAATTGAACAATATATTAATTAATCAATAATAAATAAAACCTTAGTCAACTACAATTATTTAACAGTAACAAGAACAGAAGAACAATCTTTATTTGTCACACAGCACACCACACTACAACACATGCACACACACACACACACGCGCACATGCTTTGGATGGTGGCCGGTGAAATGAGGCCTCTGCGTTTAACCCATCCTGGCTTGTCCTTCCTCCGGGGGCACAGCCAGGAGCAGTGGGCAGCGTACGTGGACGCGCCCGGGGACCAGGTGATGAGTGTCCATCGCTGGTCAGATGATGATGTGTGCATGTTTTTGGAGGGGGTCCTTACTAACAATACTATAAATAAATAGATAAATAAAAGCAAAATAAATAAAAAGTGCAAACTTTTTGCAAAATAATTTTACTTAAACAGTTGTTTTGCCCAAATAAAAGCATGCCTGCTTCTCTGGCAAAATATGACTCCTCTCCTGACATCGTCAGCATTTACTACTTGTTGTGACATTCTAGTTATTAAAGGTTTTTATATGAACTAACCCCATTTGTCTGTTAGTACTTTTCATATACTTTTCACATGTTAGCAAATAACTGACAGTTTGTATGAACAGGATGTAGCGGTAGTGAAAACTTTTACGACCCGCCTCTTTTATCTGATTGGCTAAGCGACCATCATGTGACATTGACGAACGCCGCTGCGGTTTCGTTATCGACCAAAAGTAAAGAAGGTGAGTCGCACGGGAGAGGAGAGCGGCAACGTATCGTACAGAGGATTTCAAGTGGCGCATTCCAAACGGTAATGTTTAGCGGAGGTGCGTGGCGGTTTCGGAGCGCAGGAGGGTGGATATTTCGGTCTGCACCTCAGACATGGCACCGAAATCTGTTGCGATTCAAATTCGGTCCAGTAGATACTGGTCATATAGGAACCGGTGCCATAGCGGTACCTAATGTCTACCCAACCCTAGAAATGAGATGGGTGTGGAACAGGAGGTAACCTCAGGCTGAGGGGTCTTATATGAACAGCATGCAAACCAAAGTTGAGTTGAGTCGCTGGGTGGCGTACCACACAAAGGTCTCTTTCTCACCTCGCTCCTCATCTGGATCAGAGTGAAATTTATACCTTTTTAGTTTGTTTTCTATTTGGTCCGATTGGGTTTCACGCTCCCCGGGACCAGCACAGCCCACTGACATATGGCTGTTGCTTTAACAGATTGCATTGCGGGTAATGGGTGGCCCAGTTTGCACATAGCTTGAGGCGGTAGAGATTGATCGACTACGATAGATAGAGATTGCTAGGAAAGCCGACACTTGTTGCATGCTGCTATTTTATTCTAAAATCTAGGTGTGTCTACTTCCTGTTGTCCACAGAGTCCTGCCTCACAGTGTCTCTGTGGAAAGAAATCACTGTGTGTGGAAGTTCCCAATGCGAGCCAGTAGGTGGGACGGACCAGGGCTTGAAATGTAAAAAAAATTCCTGCTACCCATAATGCATAGCGTATTTGGTTCACTTTCTGCAATTTGGTCAAATCAGGGTAGAGTTGTTTTTCTCACCGTAAGCGAACTGCACTAGGGTTTGCTTGGAACCGACCTGAACCACCTCTCTCGATGTTCTGGGACCAGTGCGTTCAAACCTGCCCAAAGGAACTGCACCGAGGGGGGAACTGCACTACGGTTCCATTTCGAACGGACTAAACTGCAGATGTGAAAGCGCCCTAAGGCTTTGTGAAGGATGTGGTTCTCAGGAACCATGAGGCCCTTCCACAGTTTGGTGGTACTGCAGAGAGGCCAGTGGCACTACTGTCCGTACACTCCTAGTCCTGGAACCATCTGATCCATGGAAAGGTCTAGTTCTGTACCGCAGAAGGATTCTTGACACTGGCGCACTTGAAGGCTAGCAATGTCCTAACTGGCTGCTGTCTGTGCGATAACAGGAAGAAGCGCAGCAGGAGTCGAGACAGGAAGCGCAGCAAGAGCAGAGACAGGAAGCGCAGCAGGAGCAGGAAGCGCAGCCGGGAACGTCGCAGGAGCCGCAGCCGGGAGCGCCGCCGCAGCCGCTCCAGGAGCAAGGAGAGGAGCGGCCGGTACCGAGAGCACCACAAGAACACCTTGTAAGTACTTCAGTGGTAAAGTGTTTTATGCTCCGCCTCCAAACCAAGCAGCTGCAGAGTTTCTTCATCATGTGAAAAACAAAGATAAGACATGGACGGTAGAGGACATGTGACCCGGTTACACTGAGTGTTGATTGGTCCAAATTAGATAGCGGGAAAAGGAAAAGTCGACAGAAGCGACTTGTTTAGGATCAGAAAACACAAGAAGGCACTCCAAGCATAGACGACAAAACCTAGAACACCTCATTCCACAAACCGGTACTAACACATTGTGCCAATAGTGTCTGTCTGTCTGATCTATCTTTCTCTCTCACTCTCTAGTCGTAAAAGGTCTCGCAGTAGAAGTCCTTTCAAGAAAGAAAAGAGTCCTGTGAGGTGAGACCACTAACTAGAACCACTTGAGCCTTTAACTAGAAGTGTGCCTCAGCACAGTGTACAGAGTGCTGTGCGTACTGAGTACTAAGTGTACGGAGTGCTGGGCGTACTGAGTGCTAAGTGTACTGAGTGCTGTGTACTTGTATCTCAGACAGCCCATAGACAGCCTGTCCCCAGAGGAGCGTGATGCCCGCACAGTGTTCTGTATGCAGCTGGCCGCCAGGATCCGACCCCGTGACCTGGAGGACTTCTTCTCTGCTGTGGGGAAGGTAACCTCCCCCTGGCTAGCCGTGGAGGGGCGTGGTTATGCCATTGAGCTGCATGTGGGTGTTCCTGTCGGCTGACGACATTCTGTGCGGCAGGTGCGGGACGTGCGCATGATCTCGGACAGGAACTCGCGCAGGTCAAAGGGCATCGCCTACATTGAGTTCGTCGAAGCAAATTCTGTTCCTCTGGCCATCGGCCTGTCCGGACAAAGGCTGCTGGGAGTCCCCATCATAGTACAGGCCTCCCAGGTACCACATATAGTACTACACTCAGTACCTCAGAAATACTGTCTTCTAGGGGTGTCACGATTCTAAATTGAAAATTGATCGAAGTGAGCTTTTGCGTTTTTGTTTTTTTTTAAATCGCAAGCAGGTTTGCAATTTTTCATGATTTTTTTGTGAGTAATATTGTCCGACATGGTCGCCATAATGGGGCGGTCGAGATTCGCTAGTAAACAAATGCAGTGTGCGGCGGAGGGTGCGGGCCCCTCCATGGAGTCGACTGCAGTTCACCGGCTCCCAAACCGCTTTCATGGAATTTGGTTTGGAATTGGGAGAGCTGCAGTCGGCTTCACGGAGGATCCGCTGTGCTACATCCTTCAACGCACACTGCACCCGCCCACCTCACTCTAGGGCTGCAGGAACGGAAATAGAATATTACAAAAAATAACAATAAAGTTCAATATAAGTTCATCCTGTTAGTTGCACAGTGAACACACATTAGAAAGAAATAATCCCACAAATGGTGTGCAAAGTCTGGTGTTTCACTGTGTGTACAAGGGTGCACCTTTGACCAGGATGTCCAGTCATTCCACATATGTGGAGATGAAAGTGGGAAACAAACCCGAGCATCACTGAGGGAATGTTATCTAGTGCAGAGGTTCCCAACCTGTATGTGAGAACGCGGGTAGGGTTTTTTCAGGAGTGATCTGCGATCTCCTCTCAGCAGAGCAGCAGCAGGAAATGGAGTAAATTAAATATATCGAGAGTTTTTAAAGGTTAATACATTTGAATATTAAAAATAATAAACCATCCAAATTTGAATGGGCTTATAGAGGAATATCTGCAGCCCTCCCAGCCGATCTTGACCACTCCAACATGGCAGACGCACAAACGTGAAAGTAGTGTAAAAAGTAACTTAATGTTTATTATTCTAAAGTCTAGTTTTGATAAAGCTCGTAACTGTTTAGGCATGTTTAAATATTCTCATAGTTGTGTTACTATTCAAATAAGTTTCCAATTGAGAAACAAATGCTTTTCTTTACAAATCAAGACACGATTGTCTAACAATGGCATAGCCGTCAGTGCTGGGAAAAAATGTTTAACTCAAAATTCAAATCTTGACCTTCAAATCGAAAATCAAATCGAATCATGGATTTGGAGAATCATGACACCTCTACTGACTACATTCTATAATTTTGTAATACTGAAGTAGTACTTTACAGTATATTGTCCCACTGTGGTGTAAACAGGCAGAGAAGAACCGCGCAGCAGCGCTAGCGAACAACCTGCAGAAGGGAAGTGCAGGACCCATGAGGCTCTATGTGGGATCGCTGCATTTTAACATCACTGAAGAAATGCTGCGAGGGATATTTGAACCTTTTGGAAGGGTGGGTACCTGTCTGTCTGTAGCCCTTTGTCCGTCTGCAGCCCTCTGTCTGTCTGTGGAGCCCTGTCCGTCTGTGGAGCCCTGTCCGTCTGTGGAGCCCTGTGGAGCCCTGTGGAGCCCTGTCCATCTGTGGAGCCCTGTCCGTCTGTGGAGCCCTGTCTGTTTGTAGCCCCCTGTCCGTCTGTAGCCCTCTGTCTGTTTGTCCCAGAGAGGACATCAACACAACTTGTGCAGCAGCGCTACCTTTAGCCCAGACTCACAATACCTCCAAAAACAACAACACAAATGTAGATTGGTCTGGAAATTTTCAGGAGCCCTCAAGGATCCAAGAGTGTACAGAGTTGGTCCGTAGTTCCATGGCATTGTTCCTCCTGCATCTGAGGTTTCATTCTGATCTGGATCCTCCTTTTACAGTATCAGGAGAAGGAGCAGTGGGACCTCACCCTCTGGTCCCTTTTAACAATTTGGACCACCATCCCAGTCTTTTCCACTGTGTAGTTTCTACCTCATTGACTTCCAACGGAGAGATGGTTCTGATCCCCAGAACACTGCCTCCTTCACCATGGGGTGTAGCAGTCAGGTTTAGGAGTTCCTCTAAGTGCCCCTTTCCCCCCTGATCCGTTGGATTGTCCACCACCAACCTCTCTGAGGCCCATAGTCCTTCTTCCTGGTCTCTGGGATATTCCCACAGCAGAACCTTCATTGCGGTTGCAGTCCGTTTAGTTCCTTCTGCTTCTGTCTGGGTTCCAGGGGGTTAGCCGGCTCAAAGGCTTGTCGGCTTGCTTATTTGATATGCTTAATTGAATGTTGGTACACCTAGACTCATCTAGCAGAGAAAATCCCCCTCCAACATCCTAAGCTTGGAGAAAGTCAGATAATGGGGGAGAACGGCGGTTGCTGGTTAACTGCACCCCAACCACGCCTCCACTATCCGTCATTGTCTGTCAGTGGGGTAGTCAGCTAACCCTCAGGAAACTAACTTGCACGGCCGACGTGTTTCTATTGCTAAATGTACATTAAAATTAACTTTAATCGCAAACGTGAGCATTATAAAATGTGGAAATGTATGTCTTGTATTATGGGCTTAAGCCTAATGTATTAAGCCAAAATGTATATTAAGTTTTTAAGCCAATAGACATAGGCAAAGATCTAATCTCAAATACCAGCACAATTGTGATGTAATTAATGACATAGAATTTAGGCTTGGGCAGATTTACGATTATACGTCTATTGACGATCGACTCCATTGATCCCTATTGACATTGATGACAGAGGTTTTGATTGATATGTTTTTATCTGTGGTGTAAGTGCAGTTTACCATATGTTGAAACTGGAGGCTCAGAGCTGTACAGTAACCACTGGTGATGAGGGGTCTCATTTCCCCTTAACAGTCCCACACAGAGACTTTGAGGGGCAGGTGTTCAAAGAAAAATAAAAGGCACATGGACCCCCAGCTCTGGTTGTAGATACTACACACTACACAGACACTACACACACACTGTACTACAACAACACCCGATAAGATAAGCACCGAAGGGTCCATGGCCCCTCCTCGCGTACCTGCTGCTCAATATGCTGATATTGTGATTATACTACAGTAATATTTAATATAATCTCCTCCAGAAAGATTTTGATTTATTTCATTTCATTTTCCATGACTTTTGTGTAAATACTTTACTTGTAAATAATAAATCCTGCACTTCTGGAACGGTGAGACCGCATTTGCCACATTACATTACGTTCTATGCATGCGAACCTTACTGCGTGCATGCGCGTGCCCCCGGTAAAATCGTATTTTGCCAATTGCTGCCCCCTCAGCGATCGGCCGGGACCATTATATATGATATGAATAGAACAGGATAAAATAAGATAGAACGAGTCACTATCAGTGAAAGTTTATCTTGTTCATTTATTTTGCGCCATTTGAGTCCACTGTTACAATATCAACTGATCTTTAAACCTTTTCAATGCCCACAGCCACTGTGCAACGGTCATCGTCCTCCTTGTCCTCGTCAGAACACAAACTGTTGTTGAAACCCAGATCAGAGATCTTTTTTTTTTTTCAAGAGATTCAAGATTCAAGATGTTTTATTTGTCACATACATATACATACTTTCATACATATATGCAGTGAAATGTAATGCAACGCACCCGGTGATAACACACTATGTCCTAGGAAAAAAAGAAATAAAAGTAAAGAATTCCTTTCTAATAGACCGACTAACTGACTCCTAAAACGTAATACAGTAAGTTGAATACTTATAGAATAAGATAAAAATATATAGAATAAAATACAATAAAAATAAAATGGAATAGATAGAGGAAATATGCCTATGTATATACAGATATGTGCAATTAAAGTGGCATGTGAATTAAAGTGGCATGTGAATGTGAATAGTGTGAGGTAGTGTTTGGGATAATACAGCACAGTATACAACAGTACGGCGGCGCAATACGGCATCATGAACAACCCTGAACAGTGATACAGTATGCGGTACAGTATGCTACATACAGTACAGTAGGTAGTGGAGCCTAGTGCATGGCTCAGTTAGGACCCCTGGTGAGGTCAGCATTGACAGTTCTAATGGCTTGAGGGAAGAAACTCCGTCTCAGTTTCTCTGTTCTCGCTGTGTGACTGCGGAGGCGCTTGCCTGACCGCAGCAGCTGAAACAGTCCGTTGTTGGGGTGATGAGGATCCTTCATGATCCTGCAGCTCTGCTACTACACCTCCTGGTGTATAGCTCCTGCAAGGGGGGGAGGGTAGTTCCAGTGGTACGTTCAGCTGAATGCACCACCCTCTGCAGGGCCCGCCTGTCCTGAGCAGTACAGCTCCCAAACCAGGCAGTGATGTTGCCTGTCAGGATGCTCTCCACTACTCCAGAGTAGAAGGACTTGAGGATCCTCACCGAGACCCGGAATTTCCTCAGCTGCCTGAGGTGGTAGAGACGCTGCCTCGCCTTTCTCACCAGAGTGTCCGTGTGTACAGTCCATGTTAAGTCCTCTGTGTTGTGGACTCCCAGATATCTGAAGCTGCTCACCCTATCGACAGAAGTCCCATTAATCCACAAGGGCGCGTGCGTCCTCGATTGTGATCCACGCCTAAAGTCCACAATCAGCTCCTTGGTTTTGCTGACGTTCAGGTGTAGGCTGTTGTCCTGGCACCAGAGTGACAGGTCAGCCACCTCCTCGCGGTAGGCCTTCTCATCGCAGTCGGTGATCAGGCCCACGACCACGGTGTCGTCAGCAAACTTGATGATGGTGTTGGAGCTGGACCTGGCCACACAGTCATGTGTGTACAGGGAGTACAGTAGGGGGCTGAGGAGGCAGCCCTGGGGGGATCCTGTATTCAGGGTGAGGGAGCTGGACATGTACTTCCCCACCTTGACCACCTGGGGGCGGCCTGTGAGGAAGTCCAGGATCCAGGTGCACAGCGGACCATTCAATCCGAGCTCCTTCAGCTTGACAGCCAGTCTGGTGGGGACTATGGTGTTGAAAGCTGAACTATAATCGATGAACAGCATTCTCACATAGGCCCCCTTCTGGCCATCCAGGTGCGTGAGCGTGGTGTGCAATACCTGGGAGACCGCGTCATCCGTGGATCTGTTCTGCCGGTACGCGAACTGCAACGGGTCCAAGGTGCGGGGAAGGGAGGCGCAGATGTAATCCTTAATCAGCCTCTCCAAACACTTCATGACCACCGAGGTGAGGGCCACCGGACGGTAGTCATTCAGGCAGGAAGGAGAGGCGATCTTCGGCACAGGAACGACGGTGGACCTCTTGAAGCAGGACGGGACCACTGATTCAGCCAGGGAGATGTTGAATATTCTAGTGAACACCGGAGCTAGCTGGTTAGCACAGGTCTTCAGTACTCGCCCAGATATGCCATCTGGGCCCGCAGCTTTCCTGGTGTTCACCCGCATCAAAGCCCTCCTGACCTCTTGCACGGACACTGAGAGTGCGCGCTCATCCCCAGCAGTGTAACACCAATTAGCCGGTGAGCTGGCGGTGTTGCTGCCAGACTCGAACCGCGCATAAAAGGAGTTCAGTTGTATAGTTGGTTGGCTTGTCGTTGTCTTCGCCATCTTCAGATTCACAATCTTGAGTTATTGCAACTATGCATCATCATCCATGATGAACGAGTCCGTAAATTCTCCATTGTCGATAGTTCTACGGGCAGCTGCAATATAGTGATCGTTTATGGGAAGGGTTTCACCTGAAACTCTGGAACAACCAAAGATGCTAATTGATCACCACGGCCAAACAATGCTCCCCATACCCGAGACATGAGACTATAACAGGCCTACTTAGTATTTAGTGATCCTAAAACTGCTGCCTGTTATATTGAGTTCTTCAACATTTAAACTTTCATAATATAAAAAAAACAACTTTGGCATTGATTTGCGGGCCGATGCGTTAGCCAACTTGGTGCAACCTATGCCAGAAACTGTCACATATCAAAATCTGACTTATTTGCAATAAGAGATGTAGATGTAAATGTGATTGATTGAAATTTGAATTCACTGTAACCTAACAAAAAGCTGGTTGGGTTCAGCTCGGTCGTCACCTTATGTTGTTGCGGCGCAGTAGCAGACAGCAAATGTTGTAGTAATCCATCCAATGAGTTATTTCCCGAAGCCAGCTCAACCTTCCACCTTGTTTGTTTACACTTGCTCCCACGTGGAGATAATGTAAAGCACCATGACCGTCAAGCAGTTCTGCCACTAATTCGGGACATAGTAATAGAAACAGTATAAAACAAATATGTGCGATAGTCATTTCTCTATCGTCTTAAGTGATGTACTGTATATGGTCATATCGCACAGCCCTAGTTGCATCTGGTTCCTGCTTCCATTATGAAGAAAAGAGTCCTCAGCCTCCTTGAGGATGTCACTCGGCAAAGTGTGTGTGTGTGTGTGTGTGTGTGTCTGTGTGTGTCTGTGTCTCTAATGTGTGTGTGTGTGTGTGTCTAATGTGTGTGCGCAGATTGAAAGCATCCAGCTGATGATGGACAGTGAGACAGGACGCTCTAAAGGCTACGGCTTCATCACTGTAAGTACCCTCCTCTTCCTCACTGTAAGTACCTATATCTTTATTATAATACCCTCTTCATCACTGTACCCTCAGGTAGACGAGGGGGCGGGGCCTGAAGCCTGATAGTCCAGATGTAGAAAGTGTAATAATCCCCAATTGTGTAATAATTAGGGCTCCATCCCATTCCACAATCGGGGATCCAGCTCGCTTTTGATATTGTTAGGGGAAAATTCTCTGAATTTTGAAATCTAAGTCTATATGAAACAGGAGAACAACAGAAGCTACGAATCCGAACCCGTCTTGTTTGAACCGGTATCTCACAAACATCTCTGATGGAAGTTTCCTCCAAATTGATCCACATACGGAGCAGATATCAGTGAAATAAAACTAAAAAATTTGACGGAAATCACAGACACGGTCCAATGCATTCAACGCCAAAATATGTCCAACCCAGATAAAAGTATCTGGAACACAGCAATGACATAAGCTACGAAGCTACAAACACAATTGAGGTGTCGTTTGAACCGGTACGTCACAAACATCTGGTGGTTTAATTTTTAACCAAATCGATCCACATACAGCGCAGATTTAAGTGAAAAAACAAACAAAGTGGACCCTAAGTATTCAGCTGGTCCTGCTTAACTGACTTGCCACAAATCTAACTAGATGAAATGAAGACGCTTAAGGACGTCATCATATTATTTACTGTCAATTATATTTATAGTAAGACGCTTTATAATGTCATCATATTATTCACTATTAATGATATTTACAGTAAGACCCTTAATGACATCATATTATTGACTATAAATGTTCAGGTTCTGGTTCCGAATGTACATTGGACCATGTCCAGTGTGCGGTGTAGACTGTCACTCTGAAGTGGTTAAAGATTACAAACTATACATTTACGTTATATTTAGGTACTTTTTTTACCTGGTAGATGTCTGGATCTGTTGGATTGATATTTTATGTCTTTGGTCCTATAACTTTGCCGGATTCATGAAAAAATACAAAAATTAAGTTATCCACAAAAACTCATAACCACGTCGAGTAGAATCCACTTAAATGTACGTCTGAGTGATGCGCTCAAGATCCAGGGAGGCATCAGAAAAATAGAAGTCGTGAAATGCTAATTCATCATCATCATCATCATCATCAGGTCTCTTGCTCGGCGACGGGGGCGACACCATGCGTAGAGCCAATCAGTTTCACAAATCTTCTCCATTTGGGTCGGTCCAGTGCTAGGGACTCAGCTTCAACAAGCGACAGGTCCATTGGGTGTAGGTCCCTAGTGACGGCATCAATCCATCGGGTGCGGGGGGCACCGCGAGGGCGTTTCCACCCGGCAGCTTTAGGTTGGAAGTGGAGGATAGAGTGAGTAGGGTGATCCGAGGGGAGCCTTTTGACATGGCCGTACCAGCGCATCCGACGCTGGATCCGATGTTGGAAACCCTATCTTGCCATTTTATCCCCTCTATTTAGCGCAGTGCTCTGGTGTCAAAGCCATCGATTCTGGCAGCCAGGTTTCTGCTCCGTAGAGGAGGATGTGCGATAATTACTTACAGAAATACCATAAGGTTTTTTTTATTTCATGGAAACAAACATATTAAATCGAATTTAAATGTAATCCACAAAAAAGTTGCTAAAATTAAGTAATTACTATCGTAAATGTACATAAATACGTAAACCTGCATAAATACGTCATCGTTGACACACACGAGACACAACGTCAGCTCCCGTCACTGAGACGGCACATGTACTTACACACAACAATGTCAGTTATAACAATGACACGGTTTGGTTTAAAGTTAAAATAAACGGTTGCTTTAAAGAAACTTCATGTATAAACAGTTTCTACAGATATACTGTACGTAGCAGATTTAAATGAAAAGACAAAGTGTTCAGTCTTGACAAGTTCTTTCATAATAATTCTCATGACAAATTAATGTTAAAGTTCCATAAATGTTGTCTGCATTATAATAAAGACAAGTCATCTAACTGAATTTTACAATTGTAGATTAACAGAAAAAATACAATGAAGTACTAATTTCATAAACATAATAAATCAATGTTAGTTTTAATAACATGTATTTATTATTATTATTGTTGTTCAAAATTGAAGAACTTTTGACGTTACATTGAAACCAGTCACTTTGTGACATCTTGAACCAACGTTATAGAAATCCACAGATCGTCTCTGAATGGTCGTAAAAATTGACAAATTGTAACTCATGCCACACTGCACAGAATCCGGAGAACTGTAATACATATCTAACACGACTGAACTGGACCCCGTGTATTGCTGCCTGCAGCTATATTTATTATTATTATTGTGAGAACGATGACGCATGTCCCAGACTGTTGGAAACACATTGAATTTAATCCCAGGAGAGTTTGATTCATATTCCTATCAGACTATATTCTTGTCACATTGTCTAAGATATTATTGTTATTGAATGATCAGATGTATATTCCTTGGAATGATCAGCTGGTTCCAGCTGCTCAGAGCTGCTTTCTGCTTCTCATCCACCAGTCAGTGTACTCTACGTGTACTCTGTATACTGTAAGTTTGCAGATGCAGAGTGTGCTAAGAAGGCCCTGGAGCAGCTGAACGGCTTCGAACTGGCTGGGCGGCCGATGAAGGTCGGTCATGTGACTGAGAGGACGGATGGCAACACGGCGTCGTCCTTCCTGGACAGCGACGAGCTGGAGCGCACCGGGATCGACCTGGGGACCACAGGGAGGCTGCAACTAATGGCTAGGCTAGCTGAGGGTCAGTGCACTGGTTAAACAAGGAGGCTACAGCTAATGGCTAGGCTATTGGAAGTGGGTTCAACATGTGTTGTGTATACTGTGTGCTGCAGGTACTGGTCTCCAGATCCCCCCAGCGGCCCAGCAGGCTCTGCAGATGAGTGGAGCCATTGCTATTGGAGCGATGGCTGCAGTATCAGGTACAACCCAGTACTACACAGTACGAGGTTTGGGCGATGCAAAAGTTAAATCGGCGGTGATCGCTGATTGACAATTCTATTGTGAAGCGCACATAGAACATAATGGAATGCGGCAAATGCCGTCTCCCCGTTACAGAAGTGCAGGATTTATTATTTATTACTAAAGTTGTAAAGTTGTTCTGGCCCAGGGCCAGTAAGGAAGGCGTGTGTTTTCAGGACACGCGAGCAGACCCGGCAACACGCGCACTAAGCGCAGCAGACTGGACACAATACGGCGGCAGAACGCATAAGTACAGACGTTCAGGACTCTCCCCCTGTTTACCAGGGAGAGTATGATTTTCCCTTGGCCCAGGAGCCACCTTTTTTGTTTAAAACTGTAATAAATAGACGCCAGCCGGCACTGTTTTGCCTTCACCTGCCTCCCCTTCCTCATTCCCTGGCCCAGGGCCATGTGGAGGCCATTGGCGTACAGTCAACTCATTGTCATGTTCAAGAAACCAGTTTGAGATGATTTGAGCTTTGTGACGTGGTGCATTATCCTGCTGGAAGTAGCCATCAGAAGATGGGTACACTGTGCTCATTAAGGGATGGACATGCTCAGCAACAATATTCAGGTACGCTGTGGCCTTTAAACCATGCTCAATTGGTACTTAGACTTACACACAAAGTTTGCCAAGAAAATATCCCCCACACCATTACACCACCACCACCATCCTGAACCGTTGATACAAGGCAGGATGGATCCAAGCTTTCATGTTGTTTACCCCAACTATCTGAATGTGGCAGCTGAAATGGAGACTCATGAGACCAGGCAACGTTTTTACAATCTTCTATTGTCCATTATTAGTCCCTGTACCAATCGTAGCTTCAGTTTCCTGTTGTGAGCTGACAGGAGCGGCACCCGGTGTGGTCTTCTGCTGCTGTAGCTCATCTGCGTCAAGGTTCCACGTGTTGTGCCTTCACAGATGCTGTTCTGCAAACCTTGGTTGTAACCGGTGCTTATTTGAGTGACTGTTTCCTTTCTATCGTCTGGAACCAGTCTGCCCGTTCTCCTCTGACCTCTGACCTCAACCGGGCATTTTCGTCCACACAACTGCCGCTCACTGGATGTTTTCTCTTTTTGGGACCGTTCTCTCTAAACTCCAGAGATGGTTGTGTGTGTGAAAAAATCCCAGTAGGTCAGCAGTTTCTGAAATACTCAGACCAGCCCGTCTGGCACCAACAACCATGCCACGTTCAAAGTCACTTAAATCCCCTTTCTTCCCCGTTCTGATGCTGGGTTTCAACTTCAGCAAGTCATCCTCACTATGTCTACATGCCTCAATGCAATGAGCTGCTGCCATGTGATTGGCTCATTAGCTGTTTGTGATAACCATTTGAACATGTGTACCTAATAAAGGTGTGTGTGTGTGTGTGTGTGTGTGTGTGTGTGTGTGTGTGATACATACGGTCATACATATACGCAGTGAAATGTCATGACACCCAGTGTGTGTGATTACAAAGCGGCATCATACAAACTGTAGAGGGCGGTGAAGGATGCTAAATATACAATGGAAGTGGAGCTACAGATGGAGCAACAAGACACCAGACGCTTGTGGCAAGGGCTACGGACTATTACTAACTACAAGAGGGGCCCCTCCCCAGCCATAAGTGTGGATGCCTCCCTAGCCAACGAACTGAACTCCTTTTATGTGCGGTTTGAGTTTCGCAACACCGCTAGCTCGCCAGCTAATTGGAATTACACTGCTGGGGATGAGTGCGCACTCTCAATGTCCGAGCATGACATCAGGAGTGCTTTGATGCATTTGAACACCAGGAGAGCTGTGGGCCTAGATGGCATATTTGGGCAAGTACTGAAGAACTGTGCTTACCAGCTAGCCCCAGTGTTCACTAGGATATTCAACACCTCCCTGGCCGAGTCAGTGGTCCCGACTGTCCAGTGGCCCTCACGTCGGTGGTCATGATGTGCTTCGAGAGGCTGATTAAGGATTACATCTGCGCCTCCCTCCCTCACCTTGGACCCACTGCAGCTTGCGTACTGACCTAACAGATCCACAGACGATGCGGTCTCCCAGGTACTGCCCACCACCCTCACACACCTTGATGGCTGGAAGGGGGCCCATGAGAGATTGCGGTTCATCGAATACAGTTCAGCTTTCATTACATTACATTTACATTTAGTCATTTAGCAGACGCTTTTATCCAAAGCGACTTACAATTGTTCAAACACCGACGGACGCAGCCATCAGGAGCAATTAGGGGTTAAGTGTCTTGCTCAAGGACACTACAGCATGCTAGCAGGAGGAGCCTGGGATCGAACCAGCAACCTTTGGATCACTAGACCACCAGCTCTACCTCCTGAGCTACCATCCCCTTTCAATACCATAGTCCCCACCAGACTGGCTGGTGGTAAGCTAAGTCTGAACACTCCACTGTGAGCCTGGATCCTGGACTTCCTTTCAGCCATGTCCCAGGTGGTTAGGGTGGGGAGGCACACGTCCAGCTCCCTCACCCTGAACACAAGGATCCCCCCCAGGGCTGCGTCCCCAGCCCCCTACTGTACTCCCTGTACACACATGACTGTGTGGCCAGGACCAGCTCCAACACCATCGACAAGTTTGCTGACGACAGCGTAGTGGTGGGCCTGATCAACAACGACGATGAGAAGGTCTACCCTGAGGAGGTGGCTGACCGGTCACTCTGGTGCCAGGACAACAGCCTCCTCCTGAACGTCAGCAAAACTAAGGAGCTGATTGTGGACTTTAGGAGAGGATTACAACCGAGGACTCATGCACTGTTGGTGATTCATGGGACTTCTGTTGACAGGGTGAGCAGCTTCAAGGATGGATTTAAAACGTCACAGAGGATTTAAAACAGACAAGACAGCGCCTTACCCACCTCAGGCAGCTGAAGAAATTCCGGGTCTCTGTGAGGATCCTCAAGTCCTTCTACTGTGGAGCAGTGGAGAGCATCCTGACAGGCAACATCACTGCCTGGTTTGCGAACTGTACTGCTCAGGACAGGCGGGCCCTGCAGAGGGTGCTGCGTTCAGCCCAACGTACCACTGGAACTACCCTCCCCACAGGACTTATACACCAGGAGGTGTAGTAGCAGAAACAGAAGAAACAGTCTTTATTCATCACGCCTTCCGGGGGCACAGCCAGGAGCAGTGGGCAGCATACGTGGACGCGCCTGGGGACCAGGTGATAAATGTGCATGTTTTTGGTGGGGGTCCTTACTGACGTGAGGTGGAGGAAACACCATGTGAGCACGGGGAGAACATGCAAACTCCACACAGAAAGGCTCCTATTTGGGAGATAACCCACCGGAGCACGGTGCCAACAGCGCCCCAGGCGGGAATCGAACCCAGGACCTTCTTGCTGTGAGGCAGCAGTGCAATGCCTGCCTGCTGCCTCACGTTCTGCCTACCAGCAGAACTGCAGGATCACGAAGGATCCTCATCACCCCAACAACGGACTGTTCCAGCTGCTGTGGTGGAGCAAGAGCCTCCACAGTCACACAGCGAGAACAGAGACTGAGACAGAGTTTCTTCCCACAAGCCATAAGGACTGTTAACGCTGAACTCACCAGGGGTCCTACTGCATTACTGTACCTTATACATTGAAATTGTGTACTGTGCTGTGCAGTGTTACTGTATTGCTGTGTCATACTGTTTCATACTTTATATCTCAACACACACTACCTCTCTTTATTCACATGCCACTTTACTGCACATATCTGTGTATACATAAGTCTATTCCTCTTATTTTCTGTTTTGTACCCCCACTCAGTATATTACATTTTAACTCTTATTTTATTCTAACTGTATTATGTTTTAGGAATCAGTTAGTTAGGTAGTAATTAGTTTAGCTATTGTGTCAGTTACTACTTATTGTGCATAATCTCTGGGTGCGTTGCAATGTCATTTAACTACATATATGTATGATGGTATGTATATGTATGTGACAAATAAACATGTTGAATCACAGGACACCTTCAGAGGTCTTGTGGAGTCCCTGCTTTGACGGGTCATAGTTGTTTTGGTTGCACGAGGGGGAGCTATATAATATAAGTGGTTATTAGTGGTGCTTTTAATGTTGTGGCTAATCAGTATATATCGTATGTTGTATATTATATATAGTATCACATCAATGTTGTTTTATCTTTGTGCAGCCGCCATGAACCAGAACGTTCTGAATCCTCTGCACATCAATTCGGCAGCAATGAACCTCCCATCCCAACCACTGGCCACACACTGCTTCCAGCTGGCCAACATGTTCAACCCTACCAGGTACTGACAGGAAGTGATGTAAGCAGTGGTGCTGAGATAAAGGTGTAGCATGTGGAGAATGAGAAGAGGAGCAAGGAGCGTTCCCTGTGGAACACCTAGTGTGATGTAGGAGGGTGACAAGACCGTGGTGTTCACTCAGAACCACTCGTTTGGGAATCCACCATCACGACCAGGAATTGACCCCCACATCTCCCTTTCCACCTCTCCCCCTTTCCCCCAGTGAGGAGGCTCCAGGTTGGGACGTCGACATCCAACACGATGTGATTGAAGAATGTAACCAACATGGAGGCGTCGTCCACATCTACGTGGACAAAAACTCTGCTGAGGTACTGCTACACACAGTACCACTGTAGTACACCCAGTACTCTTGCTAATACTGTACTCTAGTGTTATACACACAGTACTACTAGATACTGCAGTAGTCTTAAATGCATTGTACTTCTAGATAGTGGAGTAGTGTACACATTGTACTAGTACTACTACATGATGCTCAGTGTTGTTTTACTTGCCAGGGAAACGTCTACGTTAAATGTCCCACAATTCCTGCTGCCATGGCGGCCGTCAATGCTCTGCATGGAAGATACTTTGCTGGTAAGACATCCCATAATGCACCTGGACCACAGGCATCCCATAATGCAACCTAACCAGATGATGGTTAGGTTGCATTGCACTCCCTTGTACAACAGACTAACTTAGTACTAATTACCCGGATAATACTAGATGGTAGAAAAGGAGCTCCAGGTGATAGTTAGCTTGTCAGCTGTTTAGCAGACTAGTAAGCACTAAACCAGTGTGCTCCAGGGAAGATGATCAGCTAGTTAGCTTGTTGGTAGACTAGTTAGCACTAACCAGGATGTGTTCCAGGGATGATGATCAGCTTATTAGTAGTCTAGTTCGGACTAACTGGTCTGTTCCAGGGAAGATTATCAGCTGGTTAATCGACTAGTTAGCACTAGCCAGTCAATGTTCCAGGGAAGATTATCAGCTTGTTAGCTGGTAAGCAGACTAGTTAGCACTAACCAGTCCTTGTTCCAGGCAGGATTATCAGCTAGTTGACTGGTAAGCAGACTAGTGAGCACTAACCAGTCTGTGTTCCAGGGAAGATGATCAGCTAGTTGACTGGTAAGCAGACTAGTGAGCACTAACCAGTCTGTGTTCCAGGGAAGATGATCAGCTAGTTAACTGGTTAGCAAACTAGTGAGCACTAACCAGTCTGTGTTCCAGGGAAGATGATCAGCTAGTTAACTGGTCAGCAAACTAGTGAGCACTAACCAGCCTGTGTTCCAGGGAAGATGATCAGCTAGTTAACTGGTTAGCAAACTAGTGAGCACTAACCAGTCTGTGTTCCAGGGAAGATGATCAGCTAGTTAACTGGTCAGCAAACTAGTGAGCACTAACCAGCCTGTGTTCCAGGGAAGATGATCAGCTAGTTAACTGGTTAGCAAACTAGTGAGCACTAACCAGTCTGTGTTCCAGGGAAGATGATCAGCTAGTTAACTGGTCAGCAAACTAGTGAGCACTAACCAGCCTGTGTTCCAGGGAAGATGATCAGCTAGTTAACTGGTCAGCAAACTAGTGAGCACTAACCAGCCTGTGTTCCAGGGAAGATGATCAGCTAGTTAACTGGTCAGCAAACTAGTGAGCACTAACCAGCCTGTGTTCCAGGGAAGATGATCACGGCCGCCTATGTTCCGCTGCCGACATATCACAACCTTTTTCCCGACTCTGTGACGGCCATGCAGCTGCTGACTCCGCCCCCTCGTCGGTGATGTCACCACCCCTTGCCCTCTGATTGGACGATGGACTTTCTGTTCCACTTTTTCTTCACTCTGATTGGTTGTTATGTTGAGAGAAGAGGAAGTAGCTCCTTTCCTCTTCCTGTTGAGATGTTTTGAACCCAACAGTTTTTGTTTTTGTAAAGTTACGGGATCCTATCGCTGTTTGGTCAGAACCACTCCCTGTTTTGTAAATCTACTTCCTGTTTTGTAATCTACTTCCTGTCGCCAGGGAAGCGCGTTGAGCTCCGTGAGCTGTGGAAGGTTCCGTCGCCATGTCGCTATTTAACTATCTGTTTTCTAATCAAGATCTGGTTTTGTAATATTCTTGATTAAATTTTATTTTAAATTTGCCTGCGTTTGTGACGTCATTGTGATAACCTCCTGACGCAGGTGGACATCCTGCCAAGTTGGCAGACATTTTTAAACAGGCTATTTAGTTGGAGGCACTCGGTTCCCCGTCTGGTTTGTGATTTAAATAAAATTTGGATGAAGAGGAAACATTGAAATGATTCTTCACCAAATGGAAACCAACAGCAGAATGCCACTTCTCGCCTGAACAGGAGCTTATGGATCAAATGAATGAGCCACGTCCTTATGATGAAAATAGAATGTTAGAATATAGAGTGATAATACCTTCCCTGTTTATTACCTAGAACTAGTCAACTTTATTTATGTACAAACGCTCTTCTAATGCTGCATTAGGGCACAGGACAGGGGGGGGGGACTTTTAACTGAACTGCCAACCCACAGATACAAGCCAACACAGCTCATTAAAGGCCGAAGTGCTAGTGCTGTGATACTAGTACTAATATGTGTGACAGAGACAAGGTTGTGTATTTTCTTTGCAAATTATAAAAATGGACCTTCTGACTCAACTTCCTCCTGATACGTTCACAGCGCAGCCATCTTGTCTCTGACTGCTGCTAAACTCCTGCGGATATGGTTGATGGCACCGTTTTAGACATTTATAATATTAAATATAAATACATTAGAATACCATTATAAATATCATTCGAATACTATTACATGTATTATGGTATAATATTAAAATACCATAAACATCTGAATACTGTTAGTAATATTAAAATATGATTATTAATATCATTAGAATACTATAATAAACATTAGAATTCTGTTAGTAATATTAGAATACCGTTATAAATATCATTAGAATACTATTACAAGTATTACAATATGATTATAAATATCATTAGAATACTATAAACATTAGAATACTGTTAGTAATATTAGAATATGATTATTAATATTAGAATACTATTACAAGTATTACTATATAATTATAAATATCATTAGAATACTATAAACATAAGAATACTGTTAGTAATATTATTAGAATATGATTTTAAATATCATGAGAATACTGTTTCCATCAGTGTGTTAATTGCGCTTCGTGTGTTGCGGTGGGCTGAGTCAACACCGCACCAAGATGGCGGCGGTGTTTATGAGCGACTCAGTACATCGAAAGTTCTCGATCTGGAAGCCCCGCCCTGGACACGGCGTCACGATGACTTAGCGTCCCGAACCGGACCTGACGTAACAGCTGTTTTTTATAATAGTGTGTTTGATAACAGTGTCGCCAGTTGAAACGTCAAATACCCGGTCACTGTCAGCGTTGTGTCGGGGTCCGCCACACCGTGCCAACTTTCCGGCGAAGATGCTCACCAGCCCGGGGAGGATGCTCACCGCGGTCCGGAGAGTCTCGCTGCCCGGCCACGCGTCCTTCGCCCGGCGGAGCTACAGCCTGAACCCCGCTGCTGGAGCAGAGCAGAAAGGTGGAGTTGATAGTAATAATAATAATACTGATAATAGTAATGATAATAATAATAATAATTATGATAGTAATTCTGATCGTAGTAATGACAATAATGACGATAATAGCGATGATGATGAGAATTATGATGATAAGGATGGGAATAATGATGATGATGATGAGAATTACGATACAGCTAAGTGAAAGCGGCAGAAGAACCTACCTAACACTATTACACTTGTAGTATTCAGTACTTTAAGATGAAATGTGATGAAATGGGGTGGAATGTTGTGGAATGTTTTGGCGTTTCCTCCAGTTGCGTCAGGCTGCAGCTCAGTGACGCAGATTGGATTCAGTGATGGAAAATAGTTTAATTTGAGTCTGAACGGTTTCACCTGAAAAAGGATGAAATCTCAAAACAGAAGCAGACACTTAGTTTCTCTATATCCCTGAAACATATGAAGGTGTTTCGGTGTTGGAAGGAGAAGAATAAAACCCTAGTAACAGTATTTTACTGTTTTGTGTGTTGTACTACCGTACAACAGGCAAAACGGTAAAATACCACTACCACACAGTATATGTGTGTGTTTAGCTACACTCACTGAGACTATTAGGAGCACCTGTAATGTTCACATCAACCATCAGAACAGGAAACAATGTGATATCAGTGGTTTCCACCATGGTGTGATTGTTGGTGCCAGACAGGCTGGACTGAGTGTTTCTCTAACTGCTGATCTCCTGGATTTGCACACACAACAGTCTCTAGAGTTTACTCAGAATCATGAGAAAAACAAAAACATCCAGTGAGCGGCAGTTCTGAGGAGGGAAACGCCTCGTTGATGAGGGAGATCAGTGGAGAACAGTCAGACTGGTTGGCGCTGACAGAAAGGCAACGTCACTCAGATGAGCGCTCTGTACAATGCGGTGAACAGAACAACATGTCAACACCACACGTGGAACCTTGAGGCAGATGCACTACAACAGCGGAACCCAGGGGGGGGTCAAGGGTTTTCAGCAAATGCAATCATGGAAGAGAGTTTTTAGTGCTCATCAGCTGGTTTCAGTGTGGCACTGAATGAATACAACCACAGCTCCCAGTAGCTCTATGGCGGCGCATATTATTAATATACATGGGAATCCTGACGTCTTATTTTGAGGACCAACACAGCTGAATGGCTGCTTCAATCACTGATGGTTTGCTCAACTCCACCTGCCCATCTCCCTACCTCCACCTATTTGTCTAGTTGAATTCTCCAAGAGACAGACATTGGAATGGAATTTGGATGGGCACGTGGATCAGAGACGTCAATCTCATATCCGATGAGTGGATGACATCAGTATCAGCACCCGGTACTGACATTGGATCTGTCCTATGTGCAGTCAGAATTTGGCGCTGACAGCATGAATCCATGGACCCAACCTGCCTTGTGTCAACAGTCCAGACTGGTGGTGGTGGTGTCATGATGTCGGTGGTGGTAGTGTCATGGTGTGGAGAATGTTTTCTTGGCACCCTTTGGGTAAATACCAATCCACCATGGCTGTATGTATATGTATGTGACAAATAATCTCTTGAACTTCAACTCAAATGCCACAGCCTATCTGAGTATTGTTGCTGACCACACCCTTCCCTTCATGGCCACACCCATCTTCCAGCTTGGTGACGCACCGCGTCACAAAGTAAAAGTTGTCTCAAAGCGGTTTCATGAACAAGACGATGAGTTGAGTGTTGTTCAGTTTCCTTCCCAGTCACCGGATCACAACCAACAGAACCTTTGGGATGTGATGGAACCCCGTTCGCAGCATCAATGTGCAGCTGAAAAATCTGCAGGAACTGTGTAATGGAGTCAACATGGAGCAGGATGTTAAAGGAATGTTTCTGTGTAAGAAGAAGTGAAGCTGTTTGAGAGGAAAGGGTGGCCCCGCCCACTTTTACTAGTGTTCCTAGTACAGTGTGGAGTGATGTACCTAGTACAGTGTGGAGTGATGTACCTAGTACAGTGTGGAGTGAGTGTATATAATGAAGAGCTGTGAAAGATTGTACTGCTTTGTGCTTTTTGACAAACTTAACTTATCTAGTCTTATATTGTGTACTCTGATCTTGATTCTTATCTTCCAGAGATGATAAAAAGCCGCCAGTTGGAGCGCGATGAGCTCAGACCGCTTTACATGGACTTCCAGGCAACCACTCCCATGGTACGTCTGACTGACCACCTGTCTATATACTATCAAAAAACGTAAAAGGCAAAACTTGAAGTGTGTGTGTGTGTGTGTGTGTGTGTGTGTGTGTGTGTGTGTGTGTGTGTGTGTGTGTGTGTGTGTGTGTGTGTGTGTGTGTGTGTGTGTGTGTGTGTGTGTGTGTGTGTGTGTGTGTGTGTCTCAGGACCCCCGGGTGCTGGATGCCATGTTGCCGTTCCAGCTTCATAGCTATGGCAACCCCCACTCCAGGACGCACGCCTACGGCTGGGAGAGCGAGGAAGCGATGGAGCGCGCCCGCAAGGTACCAGGGTTGGACTGTTACCATGGAAACCTAACCTTGTTCTGGAAAGGAGACGTATTCCTTGCTTATTATGTGTACTTTGTATTTCAGCAAGTAGCGGAGCTGGTCGGCGCTGATCACAGAGAGATCATCTTCACCAGCGGCGCGACAGAGTCCAACAACATGTCAATCAAAGTAAGCCCCCCCCTTCCTGTCTGGCCTGCTCTGACTGGTCCTGTTCTAACGTGTTTCCCTTCATGCCTTGCGGCAGGGTGTGGCTCGGTTCTACAAGACCAAGAAGCGCCATGTGATCACAATGCAGACAGAACACAAGTGTGTTCTGGATTCGTGTCGTGTTCTGGAGAACGAGGGTTTCCGGGTCACTTACCTCCCGGTCCTGAGTAATGGGCTGCTGGACCTGCAGGTAGTAGTACAAACAGTACACATTTATACTTTTTCAGGTATAGATCAGAGTAGAGGGGGAGCTGCAGTGTTACAGTGCTGATTGGCCTCTGGAGCTCGTTGCTATAGCAACACACAGGGGATAACAGAAGTGTGATAATGTCATAATAGCAATACAAAGACTCTGTGTACTTGTACTTCAGCTCCTGGACCAGTCCATTGGCCCGGACACGTCTCTGGTGTCGGTGATGACGGTGAATAACGAGATTGGAGTGAAACAGCCCATCGAGGAGATCGGTAACCATGGCTACCCAAGATAATATGGCTGGATCAAAGTACTGCCGCAGTAATACTCTCTAGAGAGTATATAGATTATATCGTTTTCATTATGTAGATGAAAGTACACGAGAAAGGGTTAGGGTTAGGGTTAGATCAGGCGATGCACAGACAGACAGGCAGTGCAGACGGACAAGTGGTGCTCAGACATCCATGTGTTAATTTCTTGAAGACCTGCAGAGATGCTGCTCTCAGTATGTGTTTCTGTGCGGAATGGAGAGAGATGGAGGAGAGCCTCTATCACAGCAAGGAGAGCCTCCTTTTGGAAAGAAAAGCGATGGTGTAGCATAGGGGTGTGAAATTCAAATACCACAGAGGGCCAAAAAAACAAATTTGCTACAAGTAGAGGGCCGGACTGGTTCAATGTTTATTAAAACATATTGAAATGATTGCACATAGCCTATTGAACCAAGACCTAACACAGTGTATATTATTTAATCATTAAATGAACAAAGCAATATTTTCTTATGGCTCTGCCAGTAAATTCAAGTGAAAACATGTTTCAACAGACAAACAGCAAAAAAGTAAATTTCCTTCAAAAACAAAATATGTTCCTTTATATCAAGATAAATGCAGAAATGAAATTGCATGCATTATAAACTCAAAATGCATTATTGTGCTGCTCTATTATCCTAACCAATCACTGCTTTCAAATAGTAAAATGAGGGGAAAAAAATCAAATCAGTTGTATTCTTTCTTATGGCTCTTACCGGCAATTTTCCTGAGTCCATTCAGCTGGAAAAAAATAAAATAAAATACAAAAATCTATGGCACACAGACATAAAAAAAAAAAATCCTTCAAAGAAAAATCACATGTCCTGTAGTAACAAATGTAAAAATACGTTAATGCTCTGTGATGCTCACTTGTCTGAGGCTGAGCCTGATACTTGGTGGTGTCTCATCTTTTGTACAAGTTCATCAATGTTTGGGCTGAGCTGAGGAAATCCTCTGGATTGAGTGAAGGTGTTCATCAGTAGGATGAAGAAGAAGAAACAGTCTTTATTTATCACGCAATACACCACACTATAACACATGCTTGCACACACACACACACACACACACACGCACATGCTTTTGATGGTGGCCGGTGAAATGGAAATCTCTGCTTTTGACCCATCCTGGGTTGTCCTTCCTCCGGGGGCACAGCCAGGAGCAGTGGGCAGCGTACGTGGACGCGCCCGGGGACAAATGTCCATCGCTGGTCAGACAATGATGGGTGCATGTTTTTGGTGGGGGTCCTTACTGACGTGAGGTGGAGGAAACCCCATGTGAGCACGGGGAGAAAATGCAAACTCCACACAGAAAGGCTCCTGTTTGGGAGATAACCCACCGGAGCACGGTGCCAACAGTGCCCCAGGCGGGAATCGAACCCACCCACCTTCTTGCTGTGAGGCAGCAGTGCAATGCACTGCGCCACCGTGCCATAGAGAGCGTCTGAGCAGCTTGGATGCGAAGCTGGGGAATTGTGTCGGGGATGAAATGTGCAAACTCAGCAGCGCACACTCTCTCATATTTTTCCTTCAGTGTGTCATTACACTGGAGCTCAATCAACTCCATTTGTAGGTTTGGCGGTGCGCTTTCCACGTCAACTGCAAAAGGATTGCTGAGCAGTTCAAACCTGCTTTTTTGGGCTTCAAAGTCGGCAAATCAGCGTCGGAAGTCGGCGGCAAGTATGTTGAGTTTATCAGCAAACTGTGCACTCGGGAACACAGCGGTAGAGAGCTTCTCTTTCATGGTCTGGCAGCTCGGAAAGTGGCTCGTTTTCTTGCCGCATCTGCGTCTCCCACAGACTCAGCTTGGTTTTGAACGCCCTCACTGTACTGAACATGTCAGAGATGACGCGCCCCCATCCCTGCAGCTGCAGGTTCATTACATTAAGATGGCTCGTGATGTCGCACAGAAACGCCATTTCACACAGGAAAGTTTCATCTCGGAGCTCTGTTGTGTCTTTCCCTTTGCTTTCCATGAACAGACAGATCTCCTCACGCAGCTCGAAACATCTTTTCAGCACCTTTCCCTGGCTTAGCCATCGCACCTCTGTGTGATAGGGCAAGTCACCATACTCTGTATCTAACTCGCACAGAAATGCCTTGAACCGGCGGTGATTTGAACCTTTGGCTCTAATGAAGTTAACTGCTCGCGTTATGGTGCTCATTACATGTTCCATTTTCAAGGCTTTGCCACACAATGACTCCTGGTGTATGATGCAGTGATAAGCAGTCAGCTCACCTGTGACATTTTCCTCCCGCATTCTCTCACGGATCCTTGCCACCAATCCACTCCTGTGCCCACTCATCGCGGGTGCTCCGTCTGTTGTCAGTCCCACAAGTTTTTCCCAAGGCAGCCCCATTTCATTTACACATCTAGATACCTCTTCATACAGATCTTGTCCTGTAGTTGTGCCATGCATTAGACGTTATCCCAAAAACTTCTGTTATGCACAGGCTGGAGTCCACTCCACGGATGAAAATTGACAGCTCGGCAGTGTCAGATGTGTCGGTGCTCTCATCCACAGCAAGGGAATATGCGATAAAATCTTTTCCCTTTCCCACATGCTGTTGTTTTAGATTGGTGGAAAGCTGGTCTACACGTTCAGCAACGGTGTTTCTGCTTACGTTTACGGCTCACGTTTAAAAATAGTTGCTTTTTGTCTGGGCACACGGCTTCACAAACTTTAAGCAAACAGTTTTTGATAAACTCTCCCTCTGTAAATGGCCGGGCTGATTTTGCGACGTCTTCTGCCACAATAAAACTAGCCTTGACAGCAGCCTTACTTTGTGATTTGGCTTTTGTGAACAGAGCCTGCCGGGACTTAAGACCTCGTTTTAATTCTTCTACCTGTAAACGGAGTTCTTATGGAGTATTCTGACAACGGTGTTCTGGGACATGTTCTCCACCGGTTCTTCTGTCTCTGCCTTTACAGCCAGGATGAGAAAAGTGTATTCTTTAGTGGTGACACTCCTCTTCCTCCTCCTCCTCCTCCTCCTCCTCCTCCTCCTCCTCCTCAGGGAGGCTTTGTCGTTCCAGGGGGGTGTTCTTCCACACGGATGCAGCTCAGGCCGTGGGGAAGATTCCCATAGACGTCGTTGACGCAAACATCGACCTGATGTCCATTAGTGGACACAAGCTGTACGGCCCTAAAGGTAGGTCAGCTGGTAAACTAGTAAATATAACTAAGCTGTACGCATCTAAGGTAGGTCAGCTGGTAAACTAGTAAACATAACTAAAGCTGTACACCTCTATGGTAGTTGAGCTGGTTAACTAGTAAACATAACTAACCAAGCTGTACGCCTCTAAGCTCGGTCAGCTGGTTAACTAGTAAGCATAACTAACTAAGCTGTACACCTCTTAAGGTAGGTCAGCTGGTTAAGTAGTTAGACAGCTAGTTAACCTCCAGGGGTGGGACGCTGTACTTTATGTACTTGTTCTTCCAGGGGTGGGACGCTGTATTTGATGTACTTGTACTACCAGATGTGGGATGCTGTACTTGTACTTCCAGGGGTGGGACACTGGACTTGATATACTTGTACTTTTACTTCCAGGGGTGGGACACTGGACTTTATGTACTTGTACTTCCAGGGGTGGGATGCTGTACTTGATGTACTTGTACTTGTACTTCCAGGGGTAGGGGCGCTGTTTGTGCGTCGGCGCCCTCGCGTGCGTCTGGAGTCGCTGCAGAGTGGGGGGGGGCAGGAAAGGGGGCTGCGCTCTGGCACAGTGCCGACGCCCCTAGTGGTAGGATTGGGCGCTGCATGCAGCATCGCAAAGCAGGAGATGGAGGTATGACTGTGATACTACTGCAATACCGCTGTTTACCGCTGTTTGAAAATTGTGCATTCACTTCTTGGAGTGGATTAAACTACAACCCAAGCACAACCGCGTGAAACTACAGACAGAGCAGAACAGTGTGAACTATAGCCAGAGCAGAACAGCACAAAACTACAGCCCGAGCACATGTGTGAAACTACAGCCCGAGCAGAACAGCATGACACTACAGCCAGAGCAGAACAGTGTGACATTACGGCCAGAGCAGAACAGTGTGACATTACGGCCAGAGCAGAAGAGTGTGACACTACAGCCAGAGCAAAACAGCGTGACACTACAGCCAGAGCAAAACAGCGTGACACTACAGCCAGAGCAGAACAGCGTGACACTACAGCCAGAGCCAAACAGCGTGAAACTACAGCCAGAGCCGAACAGTGTGACATTACGGCCAAAGCAGAACAGCGTGACACTACAGCCAAAGCAGAACAGCGTGACACTACAGCCAGAGCAGAACGGTGTGAAACTACAGCATGAACCTAGAGCCAGAGCAGAACTGGGTGAAACTACAGCACGAGCCGAACAGTGTGACATTACGGCCAAAGCAGAACAGCGTGACACTACAGCCAAAGCAGAACAGCGTGACACTACAGCCAGAGCAGAACGGTGTGAAACTACAGCATGAACCTAGAGCCAGAGCAGAACTGGGTGAAACTACAGCCAGAGCAGATATGGGTGAAACTACAGCCAGAGCAGAACAGGGTGAAACTACAGCCAGAGCAGAACAGCATGACACTCCAGCCGGAGCAGAACAGCGTGAAACTCCAGCCGGAGCAGAACAGCGTTAAACTACAGTCGGAGCAGAACAGCATCAAACTACAGTTGGAGCAGAACAGCGTGAAGCTACAGCCGGAGCAGAACAGCTTCAAATTTCAGCCAGAGCAGAACAGCGTGACGCTACAGCCAGAAAGTTATAGAAGAATGTTTGACTGTGTGTCTGTGTCTGTGTGTGTGTGTGTGTGTGTGTGTGTGTGTGTGTGTGTGTGTGTGTGTGTGTGTGTGTGTGTGTGTGTGTGTGTGTGTGTGTGTGTAGTACGACCACTCCAGAGTTAGTGTCCTGGCCAAGCGTCTGATTGACCGGATCACCATGGCGATACCTGATGTGGTGTTGAATGGAGACCCAGACCACAGATACCCAGGTACTACACAATGTACACACTGTACCACACACTATGCTACACAATATATCTGTCCCTCGGTTACTCCCCAAACTGACCCCCCCCCTTCCGTCACTACCAGATCCTTCAACATATTTTCTGGCATTTAAGTGATGATGTTTGATCCTTATATATCAGTTTAGGTAACCCTAACCTAAGCTAACCTTTATATATTATCATATATCAGGGCTATCTTAGATTACCCTAACCTAAGCACAACAGTCATGAATTAGGATGAAGGATTTAAAAAAAATATGTATTTTTGAAATTTGTTCTTCTGAGCTCCGTTGAAGTATTCCTTCATGGCATGACTAACTAGTGCTAGTCCAGTGACAAATGTGACTACAGCTCCTCAGGTCCTTACAGCTGACCCCCTAACCCCCATCCCCCTGACCTCTGACCTTAATGTGTGTGTTTCAGGGTGTGTCAACCTCTCCTTTGCATATGTGGAAGGTGAGAGTCTCTTGATGGCTCTGAAGGACATCGCTCTGTCGTCTGGAAGGTACTAGTACACATAGTACACGCTTGTGTAATAACATTCTGTCGCTGATTTGTGGACAAAGCTTAAATAAGAACATTAACTCCTGTCTGTCTCTCTCTACCTGTCTGTCTCAACACCTGTCCCTCTCTCTACCTGTCTGCAGTGCGTGCACTTCTGCCTCTCTTGAACCTTCATACGTTCTAAGAGCAATCGGCGCCGACGAAGACTTGGCTCACTCTTCAATCAGGTGTCTGTCTGTCTGTCTGTCTGTCTGTGGGACTAAATCAATGCCTTGTGGAGCTGACAAAATGGAGCGTTATCAAGCTCTAGATGTTGCAGTAACACACCTGAACCACCAGAACAGCAGAACTTTCAGGAGGACTGGCCAATTTGGCCTAAAAACAATCTTCATTTATTTAAACGATGCATTATTTTTCATTTGAACCTTGATTACTTTTCCCTCTGTTTTCCTCTAAATCAACTAAAAAGACCAAGTGTAAATACATATTTTCTTTATTAGCATAATAGAAATAAATGAGATGACCAAGTAGTCCAGGGCAGGTGGTATGTCCACACGTGAGTTGTTGAAGAATAAAACATTAAAAAACAGCACCACTTGGTGTCATTATTGTGCAAAGATTTTTTTAAATCAAATTGAGGAATAAGAGTCTCTTGTAGGCCATCCATGAAAATAACTTGCAAAATAAATATATATATTTATGTGTGTGTGCGTGCGCGTCTAGGTTTGGGCTGGGCAGGTTCACCACTGAACAGGAAGTGGACTTCACGGCTCAGAAGTGCATCCAGCATGTGCAGAGGCTGCGGGAGATGAGGTGAGTCCCTGTCCCCCCTCCATCTCTTATCCCTAAGCCCCCCCACACACTCACCTGCCTCTAAGCCCCACCCCCTCACTCTCCTGATCAATCAGCTGCTGCATTGTATCACATTTAACTCACTAAAACCTGGTCTGTCTGTCTCTCTCTGTCTCTGTCTTTCTCTCTGTCTGTCTTTTTCTCTTCCCTCTCTCTCTGTTGTCTCTGTCTCTTCCCTCTCTCTGTCGTCTCTCTCCCCCCTCTATCTCTCTGTCTCTCTCTCTCTCTCTCTCTGCGGTGCATGCTGGGAGTTGGGTATATCAAAGCGTGTGTGGTGAGAGGGGATGGTGTGTCACCGTGAACGCGTGTGCTTGGTGTTTCACTTTTGAAGCAGTTGTATTTGATCTTAGTTTCTTATATGACTTGTCTTGTTGTCCAGGTTTCCTACTTATGTTTTTAACTCTGCTTGGTCTTGTTTTGATTTTGATTGATTTGATTATTTTAGATTCATAGTTGTACCTGTATCAACAGATGTAAATAAAAGGTGCTTGAAATCTCAACCTCTCTCTCGCCCCCCCCCCCCCGTCTCCCCTTCTCTTTCTGTCTCCCTCTCTCATTCCCTGTTTCGCTCTCTTTCCGTCTGTCTCTCTCCGTATCCCCCCCCCCCCATCTCTCACTCCCCCTGTCTCTCTCTCTCTCAGTCCTCTGTGGGAGATGGTCCAGGAAGGCATCGACCTGAAGAGCATCGAGTGGGCACAGCATTAAACTCCTCTCACAGGAAGTGATTATGATGAAGCTCAGCTGACATTCTAAACTGTCAACAAGCGCACAATGTATGGTGTTGGTGTACTCTGCTCCAGTTCTGTAGTACTTTGCTCCAGTACTGTACTGTACGAGCTATACTGTCCTGTTAATCTGAATAATATGTACAAGTATTAACTGTTGAATCCTGTTTTAGTTTGAATCTTGTTTCTTTTATAGATTACAACTTACATTCAGTGTAAACATGTATTTTGTTCATAAAGAATCATAGTTTGATGATAATTGTTTTTCCAAAATATTTAATAATTATTATGAATAAATACTACTTAATAAAGTAGCACTGGCTTACTAAATATAGTTGTACTCGTACTTGAACAACCTGAACTACTATTACCTGAGGCTCTGAAAATGTTTAAACAAGAAAACTAGCGCTTGGAATGTGGCGGACCACGCTACAGGAAGATCTAAATAGAAACAGACGGCAAACGTGGTCCAAATCCAACAGGTTGGAGAAAGTTTCTATGGATGGATGGATGGAGAGACAAGTGGAGAGATGGAAAAAGGATCATGAAGCTGCAGAGTCCACAAGACGGAGAAATCATCACAGACCAGTCGGAGTCCGGTCCGGTCTGGACAGATGTAGCTCCGCCCAAAGTGCTGAAGCTCTCTGCGTTGAAGTAAAAAGAACAAAAAAAAAACAAAAATGAGTCAACATTTCTAAAATCAAGGCATCAAACTGATCAAAAGCTGCGGTAGGAGAGATGACGACGTTTTATTTGTTTCAATTGAACTTGTGGCAGGAAACAAATTGTCAATGAATTCAGAAAATTTCAAGTGTCGTTCAGTTTATTTCTACAGCTGTTAATTACAGTTCAGCCTCTAAGGGCTGGACCCGTGAGATGATCACGGGTCATCATCATCAAGAGATTCGGAAGGTTTATTCATCACATACATATACATATAAATACTTACATACTTTCATACATATACATACTTTCATACACATATGCAGTGAAATGTCTTGAAATGCCAGAGATTATGCACAATATTTACTAAACTGAACATAATAGCTAAACTTATTCCTTACTTACTTAGACTTAGTTCCTCCCGTTCCTTCTGGAACATTGGGCGACGAGTCCCCTCCATTTGCTCCAGTCCCTGGCGACCCTTCTTGCTCCATGCCAGCTACCACCCATTCATTTAGGTCTTCCTTGGCTGTCTGTCTCCATGTCTTCTTCGGCCTCCCTCTCTTCCTCTTTCCACCCTCTGGCATCCAGTCCATTGCCACACTTGCCGGTCTCTCTCTTGGCAGTCGGAGTACGTGCCCAGCAATTCTCTTTCTCCTGGCAGAGACAATATCGGACAGGGCTGCCACCCTTGCCCTTTTCATCACCTCCTCGTTGGTGAGGTGATCTCTCCATGAGATCCTCAAGATGGATCTGAGGCATCGTTGATGGAAGACATCCAACTTGTTGTGGATGAAGACAGCCAGCATCAACGTCTCACAGGCGTAGGTCACTGTTGGGATAACCACTGACATGTAGAGGCGTAGCTTGGTGTCCGTATTGATGGCTTTGGACGACCAGATGTTGCGGAGCCGTTGGAATACTCCTACAGCTTTGCAGATTCTGGTTCGTACATCTTTCTCCACATCTCCTGTATTTGAGATGTTACTTCCAAGGTATGTGAAGTTCTCAACGTACTCTATGTCATGTTCGCCTACAGTGAGAGGTGGAGGGTGTTGGTCCTGTCCGACGGTCATGGCCTCTGTCTTTTCTTGGCTTATCCGTAGGTTGACCTTTTCCCCGTGCTTATGGAGGTTGTTGGTCATCTCTTGGAGTGCAAGGTGGGTATGACTGAACAGAGCCAAATTGTCCGCAAAGTCCAGGTCGGCCAGTCTGTTCCCTCCCCACTTGATGCCGAAGATTTCACCAGTGACGGTCTTCCTCATCACAAAGTCAATGACAATAATGAAAAGCAAGGGTGACAGGATACAACCCTGTCTTACTCCGGTGACGATGTCGAAGTCTTCGGTTGAGCCGATGTTGGTTTTGACTCTGCAAGTGGAGTTGTGGTACAGGGCCCTGAAGATGTTGATGTATTTTGATGGTACACCATACAGCTGGACAATCTGCCACAGTGATTAGAATAATATAAATAAAATTAAATAAAAAATAAGACTCAAAGGTTACAGAGTGGGCGTAAAGGGGCTATTTGTATATACAGATATGTGCAGTAAAAATATTTACAGTATAGTATACAACAGTACGACAGCAATAAAGTAACACTGAACAGAACAGCAATACAGTACAGTATGCAGTAACCCAGAACAGTGATACAGTATGCAGTACAGTATGCAGTAACCCAGAACAGTGATACAGTATGCAGTAACCCAGGACAGTGATACAGTATGCAGTAACCCAGGACAGTGATACAGTATGCGACATACAGTACAGTAAGGCAGTGTAAGTGACTCAGCGCTTTTTGTGAGGACCCCTGGTGTGTTCAGCATTAACAGTCCTTATGGCTTGTGGGAAGAAATTCCGTCTCAGTCTCAGAACAGTCCATTGTTGGGGTGATGAGGATCCTTCCTGATCCTGCAGCTCTGCTACTACACTTCCTGGTGTATAAGTCCTGCAGCTAGGGGAGGGTGGTTCCAGTGGTACGTTGGGCTAAACGCAGAACCCTCTGCAGGACCCGCCTGTCCTGAGCAGTACAGTTCAAACCAGGCAGTGATGTTGCCTGTCACGATGCTCTCCATTGCTCCACAGTAGAAGGACTTGAGGATCCTTACGAGACCCTGAATTTCTTCAGCTGCCTGAGGTGGTTAAGACGCTGCCGCGCCTTTCTCACCAGAGTGTCTGTTTGTAGAGTCCATGTTAAATCCTCTGTGATGTGGACTCCCAGGTACTTGAAGCTGCTCACCCTGTCAACAGAAGTCCCATGAATCACCAACGGCGTGTGAGTCCTCGGTTGTAATCCTCTCCTAAAGTCCACAATCAGCTCCTTAGTTTTGCTGACGTTCAGGAGGAGGCTGTTGTCCTGGCACCAGAGTGACAGGTCAGCCACCTCCTCAGGGTAGACCTTCTCATCGTCGTCATTGATCAGGCCCACCACGATGCTGTCGTGGTGGGCTGAAAGAAAGTCCAGGATCCAGGCACACAGCGGAGGGGACTATGGTATTGAAAGCTGAACTGTAGTCGATGAACAGCAATCTCACATGGGCCCCCTTCCGGCCATCAAGGTGCGTGAGCATGGTGTGCAGTACCTGGGAGACCGCATCGTCCGTGGATTTGTTCGGTCAGTATGCAAACTGCAGCGGGTCCAAGGTGAGGGGAAGGGAGGTGCAGATATAATCCTTAATCAGCCTCTCGAAGCACTTCATGACCACCGAGGTGAGGGCCACCTGACAGTCGTCATTTAGGCAGGTTGGAGAGGCGATCTTCGGCACAGGGATGACGGTGGACCTCTTGAAGCAGGACGGGACCACTGACTCAGGAGGACAGTGGCTCAGGAGGTTGAGCTGGTCGTCTACTAATCTAAACGTTGCTGGTTCGATCCCAGGCTCCTCCTGCTAGCATGCTGTAGTGTCCTTGAGCAAGACACTTGACCCCTAATTGCTCCTGATGGCTGCGTCCGTCGGTGTTTGAATAATTGTAAGTCGCTTTGGATAAAAGCGTCTGCTAAATGTAATGTAATGTAATGACTCGGCCAGGGAGGTGTTGAATATCCTAGTGAACACTGGGGCTAGCTGGTTAGCACAGGTCTTCAGTACTCACCCAGATATGCCATCTAGGCCCGCAGCATTCCTGGTGTTCAAACGCATCAAAGCACTCCTGACGCCATGCATGGACATTGAGAGTGCGCGCTCATCCCCAGCGGTGTAATTCCAATTAGCTGGCGAGCTAGCGGTGTTGTTGCCAAACTCAAACCGCGGATAAAAGGAGTTCAGTTCGTTGGCTAGGGAGGCATCCACACTCGTGGCTGGGGAGGGGCCGCTCTTGTAGTTAGTAATAGTCCGTAGCCCCTGCCACAAGCGTGTGGTGTCTTGTTGCTCCATCTGTTGCTCCACTCTGTCCCGATACACCCATTTAGCGTCATTCACCGCCCTCTGCAGATTGACATCACTGGGTCCTCATATCATTATCACAGGGTCCTTATATCATCATCCTCCTCATCATCATCACGGGTCCTCATATCATCATCATCTTCATCATCGCAGGGTCCTCATATCATCATCTTGATCATCATCATCATCATAATCACCGGGCCCTCATATCATCATCACCGATCCTCATATCGTCATCATCATCATCATCACCAGTCCTTATAGCATCATCAGCATCACAGGGTGAGTGAGGGGGCTAGAACACGGCGAGAGGGTGGGTCTACAGCAGGGGTGTCAAACATACGGCCCGTGGGCCAAACCCGGCCCGCCAAAAGGTCCAATCCGGCCCGTGGGATGACTTTGTAAAGTGTAAAAATGACAGAAGACATCAACTGCAATTTTTCAATAAAAGTAACTGCTATTTCAAATGTGTCCACTGGGGGTCACACACTACACTTTCAAGCAAGCAAACTGTTTATGCTGGAGCTGCCGGTAAAAAAATCTTCTTCTACGTGTTCTTTTGCTGTGAACATTACACTCTGTGGCACGTTCATTACCTAAAATGCCTTCGTCAAAAAGGAGAAAAGTGGACACGGGGTGTAGAGTTTTCCAAGAGAAATGAACCGTTTCCTATTTATTTACAGAGGCTAGAGGGAAACCCGTGTGCTTGGTGTGTTCGCAGTAGGATTCAGTCCTCAAAGAATATAATATTCGGCGCCGCTATGAGACTCATCATGGCGCAAAATACAACAGCTTGCAAGGACAACTGAGAAGAGAGAAAATAAATGATTTGTTCGCGGGTCTGTTTTTACCCGAGCCCAGATATCAGTGATGCAGCAGTGAGAGCTAGCGAGACAGCATCAGCATCAAAAGCACACTGCGAGGGGGAGCTGGTGAAAACATGCACACTGAAGGCTGCACAAATCATGTGCCCTGAGAAGCCACAGACCTTTGCCAACATTAGCCAGACGAGAAACACCGGCAGATAGGATTTCAGATCTTTCGGCAGATTTGGACAGCCAAATGAAGCGCAAAGTCAAGTCTTTTGTTGCATTTTAAGATGCATTTGATGAGAGCACAGACATTGTCAGGTGGCACGGTGCATTGCCCTGCTGCCTCACAGCAGAAGGTCCTGGGTTCGATTCCCGCCTGGGGCGCTGTTGGCACCGTGCTCCGGCGGGTTATCTCCCAAATAGGAGCCTTTCTGTGTGGAGTTTGCATGTTCTCCCCGTGTTCACATGAGGTTTCCTCCACCTACCATCAGGAAGGACCCCAACCCGAAACATGCACACATCATCGTCTGACCAGCGATGGACACTTGTTACCAGGTACCCGGGCATCAACGAATGCTGCCCACTGCCACTGGCTGCCCCCCCAGAGGAAGGACAAGCCAGGATGGTCAAATGCAGAGGAACCCTTTCACCGGCACCATCCAAAGCGCGTCTGTGTGTGTGTGTGTTGTAGTGTGGTGTGTTGCGTGACAATTAAAGATTCTTCCATACCACACTGAAGTAAGGTGGTTAAGCCGAGGTGCCGTGCTGAGGCCTTTCTTTGATCTACCAACGGAAATCGAACAGTTCATGGAGAAAAAGGGCAAACCAGTGTTGGAATTTCAATCCCTAGAATAGTTGGAGGACCCAGCATTTATGGTCGATATTACAGAGCACCGGAATTATCTAAACAAAATGCTGCAAGGCTGCAAAAAAGTTGTCACACAGTATTATGACAGCATGCGCCTTCACGTTGAAGCTGACTTTGTGGGAGACACAACTGTCCAGTGGCGACGCTGCTCATTCTCCTCGTCTTAAAGATGTGCGTGCGACCGCGGCTAATGCTGACATGAATCTGTACAAAGACAAGATTACAGGATTGCTGTGGGAATTTGAGCAATGGTTTCAGGTCTTTGGTGAACTTGAGACAGAATTTGCAGTTTTTCGCTCGCCATTCACAGTCAAGGCTTCTGATTAGTTGTATTATATAATTATAGAACCCAGAATCGCGATTGTGGCGCCTCCCCTTGCGGCTGCCTGCGCGAGCACCTTGTGTCGATTACGCACATTTTGGTATTTTTTAGTATTTTTAGAGCTTATTGTGCGTAATCACCGGGTGTCATGACATTTCACTGCATTTATCTATCTATCTATCTGCTACTCAGGATTTGACGCCTGATATTGATGCACTTGTGAAGACTAAAAGATGTCAAGTTTCAGGAGCAAAGTAAACGGGGAGCAAGCCTACTTCATGCAAAATGATTCTTCAGACACCTTTGCACCCTGAAGAATATAGTTCTGTGAAGTGAATACTTACTGTGGAAATTTTTAAAGACACTCAACATTGTGCAATATAATGTCAGTCAGCAGCTTCAGTACAAAATAGTTTGGTTTGGTGGAACGCTATTGTTCGTACACTGCCACAGCTTTTATGTATTTTATATGTATAAATGTTATACATTCACAAGACGGGGATTACTTAACGTTCTTCCTTAATAGTTCCTACTTCAGTTTGTTTGGTGTGGTGTGCTGGTTCAAGTGCTCAGGATTTCTACACAGATGTGGAAATTAATGTCAATTTGAAATCATTTCTCGATCTTGACAAGTTGTGTTGTTCAAAAAGTTAAATATTATATTGTTTAGTTCCAGATACCTCTGACTAAATGTTTTGTTGAAATTGCACTTATTTTTTAAAGACATTTCAGGTTCATAATGTTTTGTAAAAAGAGAGTTGATTAAACGTGAACATTTTCAGAATGTACTTGTACTTTTTTGCACTTAAATAAAAAGAAAAAAATGGAGTTATCGTTGTTTGTGGATTATTATGCTATGACTTTAACGTTGGGCTGCATGCGGCCCCTGAGACGCCCTTGCTTTAAAGGATGTGAAACATGAACAGGATCCTCCTCCCAGCAGAGGTCGCTGTGTGGCGTCGCGCCCTGGATGACGTCATCACGTAGGCGTTGCGGTCTCGGCGACATTTAGTGACCGCGCGGAGGAAGAGCAGCTCGAGGAAGCAGCTGCAACTTGATGAATAAAAAGCAGTTAAAACAGATTCACATCGGTAAGAACCAGAGGCCTAAACCCACCCTCACTACTAGTACTACTAGTACTACTAGTACTACTAGTACTACTAGTACTACTAGTACTGGACCGCTATTCCTGCTTAGAACGGCTAGTTAGCACGGCTAGCAACCAGCGAAACGGGCTACTAGTCTATGGTATCCTGACACAACTGTCTTTGTTACCAAGTTAAATTAGTTACATTAGTTAAAATAGTTAAAATACAGTCTTCGTGTCCCTGTTTTAACACAGTCGCTCAAAATGGCGTCACTGCCGTGGTTAACCCATTAGCTTCCTTTAGCCGCTTAGCTTCCGGTTTAGTTTGTTGTTTCGGAGTGTCACTACCGGAGCTGTACTGCGCATGTGCAGCCTGTCTCTTTACGCCAATGATGCCATGAAATGTCTCCAACCTACCGTCAAATACTGACGCCAAACAAAGGCAGTTGCTTAGCAACCTTTACACTTTTGTGTAAAGGTTTGTCTTCAAGCTACGATTGCGACTTAATTTTCTGGGCACACGTTTCATCACATATCAACTTTTTGGAATTTTTGTAATCGATATTATGAACATGTTATAAATATGACAATGAAACATAATTACGCCAGAAATGAAGTTGACAATCGTCATTGAAACGCATGTCTCCATTGCCGCAACGTGACAGAGTGCACATGCGCAGTACAGGAGGTACAGATCTGGGAGTGACACCAAGCGTCCTGTTTGGAGGGACTAGTTAGCAGACTAGTTAGGGGACGAGCTAGATGACTAGTTAGAGGACGAGTTAGTGGACTAGTTAGGTAATGAGTTAAGTTACAATAGGGTGGACTAGTTAGGGGCAACCTAGATGTGGGGATGGTAGCTCAGGAGGTAGAGCTGGTGGTCTAGTCATCTAAAGGTTGCTGGTTGGATCCCAGGCTCCTCCTGCTAGCATGCTGTAGTGTCCTTGAGCAAGACACTTAACCCCTCATTGCTCCTGATGGCTGCGTCCGTCGCTGTTTGAACAATTGTAAGTCGCTTTGGATAAAAGCGTCTGATCAATGACTAAATGTAATGTAATGTAAATGTAGATGACTAGTCAGTGGACTAGTTATGAGCTAGATTACCAGTTAGTAGACTAGTGAGGGGAGGAGATAGATGACGAGTTTGGGAGTGAGTTAGGACTATTTTTGAGGATCGGTTGAGGACGAGTAAGTCTTCCTGTTTTCTACCCCCTCAATTAGTAGTTGGTAGATTTCATTATTTTCTCAACCTGGATGTTCCATCCCTTCTCCTGATGGAGGGATGCAGTGTTGGCGGGATGATAATGGAGGGACGCAGTCATGGAGGAATGATGACGGAGGGATACAGTGTTGGAGGGATGACGATGGAGGGACGCAGTCATGGAAGGATGATAATGATGATGATGATGGAGGGATGCAGTGTTGGAGGGATGATGATGGAGAGATGTGGGGATGATGGATGCAGTGATGATGAAGGGATGGTGATGGAGGCTGAATATTTCAGCTGCAGCATCTGATTTTATTATTTCCAAAATAACTGAATTGACTATTTGTTGGCGGTGTTACACCCAGATATGTGACCGGTTGACTTCATATCACATGGCATGATGTCATTGATCAAAAGCAACTGATCAATAAGTACATTAGTCCCACTATAAAACCAACTGGAGTGACAGCTGAACATTCTGTAGGAACAAGCTACAGACTTCAACAATATTAGTAGAATATTGGTACAATACGATTGTACAGCCCGCCACCAGAAAACAAGTAACATTAAAGAACATTAAATCATTATAACATTAAATCATTATAAATAATATTTTTTTATAGTGAATAAATAAAACTAAATATTTCATAGTTCAAAGAAATGCTTAGGAGCCGTAAGAGAAACTTTACTTTAAACTCTACCTTCTCTATTCAGACTTTTTTCCTAATTCTCCTCCTCATATCACAGCATCATGTTCCATTTAACATTATCTGATCTTTATCAAAATCATATCCATAACGTTTGCTCCTGCAGCTCTGGCTTCGGCTCCCCCACCTCCAAAGTACGCAGTTTATTTTCAGTAGAAATCACATTTATGTTGGACAATATTAACCAGAAAAGTACTGGGAGAATTGCGAACCTGATTGTCATTTTTTAGTTCGAAATCACGCTCATTTCGATAAATTTTTGAATCGGAATTGTGACACCACTTATTAGCAATAAGCAGTATGACAATGTGATTAACGCAATATGTTTGATTAGAAACAGATGAGTGGCGCCAGCACCCACATAGCCCTGCCACCTCCCACTCACAGTGCTTTCGTCACTCGTCTCATTGGCTCTGGTTTGTTATGGTGTTGGCTCATTGAAGATGGCGAGTGCAGAGCCTCCGTCTGCTTTTGGTTGACAAAGAAAACAGGAGCGTTGTTTGGAAATACATGTAAAGCTAACTCAGATCAGCAGGTCACACATCTGAGTGTAACACCGCTAATGGACAGGAAATTATGGCAAAACTCAACTGACCATATCTAACCCAATGGACCATGACGGACCATAACTCGCCCAACTAACGTAACTGACACAGCTGACCATAACTCACCCAACTGACCATAACTTACCCAACTGTCCATAAATGACGTAAGTAACCCAGCTGACCATAACTCACCCAACTGTCCATAACTCACCCTTCTGTTCATGACTTTCCCTAATTGACCATAACTGACCCAACTGACCGTAACTGTCCATAACTCACCCAACTGTTCATGACTCTCCCTAATTGACCATAACTGACAGCTGGTAATAAATGACCTCAACTGATCCAAAATCACCATAACTAACCCAACAGTCCATAACTGACCCTAACTAACCCTTTAAAATGACTCTGGAATGTGGAGGGAGTTTCATCACTCCTCCTTCCATCGCTCATTATTCCTCTATCGCTCCTTCCTTGGTCGTTGCTGCGCTCCTGTTGGTCAGTTCTGCGCTCCTGTTAGTGTTAGCCCAAGTTGCGCTTCCGTTGGTGTTGGCCGGTGCTGCGCTCCTATTGTTGTTGTTCAACTGGGCACTGCTCTCCTGTTGGCGTTGGTCGGCACTGCGCGCCTTGGGCATTGGTTGGTGATGCGCTCCTGGTGGTGTTGGTCGGCATTGCACTGCGCACCTGTTGGTGTTGGTCGGCATTGCACTGCCCTCCTGTCGGCGTTGGTCGGCGCTGCCCTCCTGTTGGTGTTGTGTGGCTCGGTGCTGTGCTTCTGTTGGTGTTGTGTGGCGCTGCGCTCCTGTTGGTGTTGATTGGCGCTGCGCTGCGGTTGGTCGGCGTTGTGCTCCTGTTGGTGTTGGTCGGCGCTGCGTTGCACTCCTGTTGGTGTTGGTCGGTGCTGTGCCGTGCGTCCTGTTGGTGTTGGCCGGCGACGTGTGTCCTGTTGGTGTTGGTTGGTGCTGCGCTCCTGTTGGTGTTGGTCGGCGCTGCAGTCCGGTGTTGTTTGTTGGTCAAGCGCTGGATTTGATTGGATTTTATCAATCTCGTTTCAGATGGATGCTGATTGGTTATTGATGATGTCACAGGATGCTGATTGATTATTGATGATGTAAGGGGAAACTGGTGTTTCAGATGGATGCTGATTAGTTATTGATGATGTCACAGGTTGCTGATTGATCATTTAACAGGAAGCTGGTGGTATTTCATACAAATGCTGATTGGAATGCTGATTACTTACTGATCATGTAGCAGTAAACTGGTGGTGTTTCCGATGGATGCTGATTGGTTATTGATGTCACAGGGTGCTGATTGATTATTGATCATGGAACAGGAAGCTGGTGTTGTTTCAGATGGACGCTGATTGATTATTGCTATATTGCTTGATTATTGGACTGCTTATTAGAGCTTATATATTGTGAATTGAGTGTACGGCCTCATGCTCTTACGCTGTACTTTACGCTTCCCCACTGAGCTGCTCGGGATCAATAAAGTACTATCTTATTGATAATGTAAGAGGAAGCTGGTGGTATTACACATTGCTGATTTGTTAATGGGTATGTCACAGGATGCTGATTGATTATTTATGTGTAGCTGAAAATGTTGCAGTTGTATGCTGATCAGTTGTTGATAATGTAACATGATGCTGATTGGTAATGCTTGAAACAGGAAGCTAGTGGTGTTTCAGATGGATGCGGATTTGTTATTGATGAAGCTTCAGATGTGCGATTACTTAAATGCTAACATGTTTGGTACAGGGCCCTCTGCTAAAGTGAGCTCTATGCTATCTCTGTGCTAACTCTATGCTGTCTCCACCTGTTGCTATGGGTTAATAGCTGTTATTTTGCACTGTATTTAATCTGCTCATATGATGCTGCTGTGCTGTGCGGCTAAAAGCGCTGACATCACAGGAAATGGTTGGATTTTAGAAATGTAATCCTTTGTACAGCAGACTCATGTGTATTAATGGAACTGCTTTACCCTCTCTGCTTTCCTGTTTCTTCGTTTGGAAATGTGAGTTTCTGTCCACTTGGTTGGTTGGTTGTTTGGAAGGAATCAGTCCACCTGATTAGTTGTTTGGAAGGAATCTGTCCACGTGACTTGTTGGTTGGTTGTTTAGAAGGATCTGTCCACCTGAGGGCTCTGTCCACCTGATTGATTGTTAAGGAGGAATTGGTCCACTTAATTGGTTGTTTTGGCTGAAATCCTCCACCTGAGGGAGCAGTAGCTCACTAGGTAGAGTGGATTGTCTACTAATTTGAAGATTGCCGGCTCGATCCCAGGCCCTTCTTCCTAGCATGCTTAAGTGTCCTTGAGCAAGAAACCTAACCCCTAACTGCCCCTGATGGCTGCGTCCATCGGTGTATTAATTATTGTATGTCGCTTTGGACAAAAGCGTCTGATCAATAATGATTTAAAATGATGTAAATCTGATTGTTATATTGGAAGGAATCTGTCCACCTGATTGGTTATTTGTTTGGAATTTTTTTCTATCAGTTCCCATCTGGCTGCTCTGTAGTTTGATCAGAAGAATAAAGTTGAGTACTAAAGTACAAGACTAGAACCAGCTGGAAGGCTGACTGTATGATCACATGACTGACAAACATTGAAATGTTAAATTGATTACCAAAAAATAAATGTTAAATTAAATCCAGTTGTTTTCTCCGGTGTGTACCAGTATCTGCCAGCAACACGCTAAAGCTTCTGTACCTTAAACATGCATGTGAAAGGATGGAGGTGAAACATAGAATCCGCACTGTTTTAACACACTGTTACTCTGTTCTGCACACAGATCACTGAAACTGATTACTTGATGCATTTCCAAATATCTGAAGTTCAAACAGGTTTTAGAACGGTAACCTGTACTGTACGGTGCAGGGTTCAGTATTGTACCCTGTACCGTACGGTGACCTGTACAAGGTTCAGTATGGTGCTCTGTACCGCACTGAACCCTGTACCGTATTGTACGGTGCCCTGTTCAGTACGGTACAGGGTTTGGTACGGTACAGCGTTGCGTAAGGAACAACGTTGTTCAGGGTTCAATGGTCAGGATATTTTTCACAAAGTTTAAATGGAAACAAATTACACCATTAAATGTGCATACGCACAAGAAATTACAAATGAACTATTTCTTGCAGTTCTCAGCTGTTTTAGTCTCATTGCATCCATATTCCTGCTGCCGCAGCCATGCATTAAGCAGACGTGGACAGATTTGTTGGCACCCTTCGAAAAAAGAAGAACCCACAATTTTCTCTGAAATAACTTGAAACTCACAAAAGTAATTGGCATCCATCATTATTTATTCCATATTTAATGGAATGCTTTTGAATTTTGATTCAACAGAATATTTGACATAATAAAACAAATTAAAATGGCATGGATAAAAATGATGGGACCCATAACCTAATATTTTGTCGCACAACCTGTAGAGGCAATCACTGCAATCAAGTGATTTCTGTAGCTGTGCATCTGTCAACAGGTAGTTTGGCCCACTCTTCCTGAGCGAACTGCTCCAACTGTCTCAGGTTTGAAGTGTTCCTTCTCCAGACTGCATGTTTCAGCTCATTCTATAGATGTTCCATAGGATTCAGATCAGGGCTCATAGAAGGCCACTTCAGAATAGTCCAATGTTTTCTTCTTATCCATTCTTGGTGCTTTTCGTTGTGTGTCATTATCCTGTTGGAAGACCCATGACCTGCGACTGAGACGGAGCTTTATGACACTGGGCAGTACGTTTGGCTCCAGAATGCCTTGATAGTCTTGAGATTTTATTGTGCACTGCACAGATTCAAGGCACCCCGTGCCAGACGCAGCGGACAGCCCCAAAACATAACTGAGCCTCCTTCATGTTTCACAGTAGGTATGGTGTTCTTTTCTTTAAAAGCTTAATTTCTTCGTCTGTGAACATAGAGCTGATGGGAATTGCCAAAAAGCTCCAGTTTTGACTCATCTGTCCAAAGGACATTCTTCTTTGGACAGATGAGTCAAAACTGGAGATTGGGCTGGATGCATTGTGGCTTGTCAATATGCATTTTAGCTAATTCCAGTCTTGCTTTTTTGTTTTTCTTTCAAATGTGGAGTCCTCCTGGGTCTTCTTCCATGGAGCCCACTGTCACTCAAAAAGCGAGGGGTGGTGCGATCAGACCCTGACGTACCTTGACTTTGGCGTTCAGCTTGTATCTCTTTGGACGTTGTCCTTGGCTCTTTTTCTACCATTCGAACTATCCTTCTGTTCAATCTGGGGTCGATTTTCCTCTTGTGGCCACGTCCAGGGAGGTTGGCTTCAGTCCCATCGACCTTAAACTTCTCAATAATATTTACAACTGTGGTCCCAGGAACATCAAGTTGCTTAGAGATGCTCTGATAGCCTTTACCTTTAACATGCTTGTCTATCAATTTCTTTCTGATCTCCTCAGACAACGCTCTCCTTTGCTTTCTCTGGTTCATGTTCAGTGTGGTGCACACCACGATACCAAACAGCAGTGACTACTTTTCTCCATTAAAATAGGCTGAATGACTGATTATAAGATTGAAGACATGTGACCAATTAAAGAAAACTGTTAGTTTGAAACATCACTATAATCCAATTATTTATAATCTTTTCTAAGGGGTACCAACAAATCTGTCCATGCCATTTTAGAATATAATTGATCTCTTTAACAATAATTGATCTCTTTTCACAGTTTCTTTGCTTTATTCTATGACATGCCAAAGGCATGCAGGTATACATGAGTACATACATTGGTTTTTAATTTCATCACTATTCAGGAGGAATGGAGCATTGTTTCAATGAGCTGAAAGATTACCAACCAATTTGTTCATGTCTGTAATGTAAAATTATATAGCTGGGGTTTTCTATGATCTTGGGTTTCAGTTTCTAGTTCCGTGGTTGCAGTTTCCAGTTGGGGTGGGGATTCTGCCCTCTGGTGTTTAAAGTGTGTCAATTAACAATGAACGTTTTGATATCAATCCCTTTTTCAGCTCCATGATGCCTATTGTCCGATTACAGAATTGCTGTCGCAGGATCCAGAAGATATGGCTTCATCTTCTTAAGTTCAGTTAAACCAGCCTGTCAGTGATCCAGTTCAGTTTACACCAGCCTGTCAGTGATCCAGTTCAGTTTACACCAGCCTGTCAGTGATCCAGTTCAGTTTACACCAGCCTGTCAGTGGTCCAGCCTGTCAGTGGTCCAGTTCAGTTTAACTAGCCTGTCAGTAATACACTTTAGTTTGAACCAGCCTGTCAGTGATCCAGTTCAGAATTCCTACATTGGACTGCAACAGCATTGAGGTTCTTCTGTGTTTTTACAGATATTTATATTTGACATGGATGTTGTTTTTAAAATGCATTGACCTGGCTACCGCTGTTCTGATGCGCCATTGAAAGTGTATATTATTTTGCTTCAGCCATGCTTTAATCCATAATTACATTACATTTAGCAGACGCTTTTATCCAAGGTACTTACAATTATTCAAACACAGACGGACGCAGTCATCAGGTGAAGTGTCTTGCTCAAGGACACTACAGCAACCTTTAGATTACTAGACGACCAGCTCTACCTCCTGAGCTACCATCCCCATAAGATTTATCTGGGCAGGATGTTGTCACCCAAAAGCTCCTCCCACCATCCAAATGGCTGATGGGAAATATGTGCTGTAATGCGTGAAGTCAAGTAAGACTTGATTAGCATCATTGTTATTTAGCTGCATGAGGCTGTTTGATTAGTAACTAATCAAGAAGATAATCACTGGGGCTCAAAGCCTCGTGTGGGGCGCAGAGGCAGGGCGTGGGGTGTTTAATGAAGGTCATGGGATGTGAAGCTGACCCAGAGGGGGCGCTAGCATGTCTCCTTCCTGACCATGTGACTCTCTCCCCAGGTAGCCGTTAGCCAGTATGGCTGTAGTCATCCGGCTCCAGGGTCTGCCCATTGTGGCAGGAACCATGGACATCCGGCACTTCTTCTCCGGTCTCACCATCCCCGACGGGGGCGTGCACATCGTGGGGGGCGAGCACGGCGAGGCCTTCATCGTCTTCGCCACCGACGAAGATGCTCGACTGGGCATGATGCGTACAGGCGGAGCCATCAAAGGCTCCAAGGTGTCTCTGTTGCTAAGCAGCAAGACAGAGATGCAGAACATGATCGAGCTGAGCCGTCGCAGGTTCGAGTCGGGCTCCGCCACCGCTGAAGCTGTGCCTCCTGCAGGCGGGAGCACCAATCGTCAGGGAGGGCCTGCCACCATGGCAACATCTCAGGCAGGAAGTGTGGGCAGGAGTGGTAGCCATGGTAACCAAGGTTTTAGTAGCACCCAGCCCTCTGTGACGGCGTCCATGTCTGCCCAAGAGCAGAGTAACAAGATGGCCGCCAACCTTCCAAGCATGCCTCCCAGCTTCACAAACAGTTACAGTGTGGGCCCCCCCCCCGTCCCCCCCCTACCCTCCATGCCTTCCATGCCCCCGCTGCCTACAATACCCACCATGCCCGTTCCTCCCCCCGTTTCATCTCTGCCCCCCATCCCCACTGTCCCCCCCTTGACCCAAGGTCCTCCAGTGCCTCCCATGTCCCACCTCCCCCACATGTCCTCCCTACCCCCCTTCAACCCCGCCCTGCCCCCCCCCGGCGGCCTGGGCTCCGGCCTGGCCTTGAACTCCTCTGGCTCCATGCTGTTCAGCCCGCTTGGCCCGCTGGCCTCCTTAGGCCTTCAGGCTCACATGAAGGCCGCTGCCGCTGCCGGGGGGCTCGGAGCCCCCCCGGACGAGTTGTTCGTCCTCCTACAGAACCTCCCTTTCAGCTACTCTGAGATGGAGATCCGAGAGTTCCTAGGGGTTCTGGCAGTGGATGGGGTTCGCCCACTGAAGGACGGCCAGGGCCGAGGAACTGGCCGAGCGCTGGTCAAGTTTTTCAACCCGCAGGATGGACTGGAGGCTGTCAAGCGTGGGGGGGGCATGATGGCTCAGAGGTTCATTGATATATCCCCAGCAACAGAGCGGCAGTGGTCTGGCCTCATGGACCCTAGCATCAGCTTCATTGCCCCTAGCAACAACAAACCAAGCAACGAGGCTCATGATCAGCTGCACCGCCGCGGTAACGCGACCTCCGTAGGTGGGCAGCGTGGCCGGTCCCGCTCGCCACACCGCCAGGACTGGTGTGTCTACCTGAAGGGACTCCCCTACGAGGCGGAGAAGAAGCAGATCCAGGAGTTCTTCAAGAACCTCAACATGGTGGAAGACAGTCTGTACATCGCCTGCGGACCCAATGGTCGAGCTACTGGGGAAGGTTTCCTGGAGTTCCGGACGGAGCAGGACTATAAGGCGGCACTGGGGAAGCACATGCAGTACATGGGTAATCGCTTCATCCAAGTCCATCCAATCAGCCGCAAGGGAACACTGGAGAAGATGGACGCCATCCGCAAGCGAACCGCCACACACGGTGAGGCAAAGAATCCTGATGGATCCAAAGGCCCTAGGAACTGTGCTCACGTTACCAACATCCCCTATAACGTGTCCAAGAAGGATGTCCAGGCCTTCCTGGATGGGGTGGGGCTCTATGAGGATAGCCTGAAAGTTCTGACGGATAACCAGGGCAACGGGCTGGGCCAGGCTGTCTTCCAGCTGCGAACGGAAGAAGATGCTCGCAAGGCTGAGAGGCTCCACCGCCAGAAGCTGAATGGGCGTGATGCCTTTGTGCACCTCGTCACCTTTGAACAAATGAAGGAGATTGAGAGGAACCCTCCTCCACAGAGCAAGCGGGGCCAGCGGAGCCAGTCCGTCCAGCCCACCCAATCCGTCCAGCCCAGCCCCCAGACACACATTAACCCCTTTGCTGGGATCAGCGGAGAAGAGTTGAACTTCCTGAGGAACACCATGGGGAATCTCGGAGGGGCTCCCTTCGTAGCACCCTTCCCAGCGCCAGGGAACGGGTTGGCGGGCCCTCCCCCTTTGCCCCCCCTGGCGGCCGGCCTGAGTGACATGGGGCTCGGCGTGGCCCCTCCCCTGGTGGCTGGCCTAACAGGGGGACCCATCCTGGAGCCTCCGGGCTTTAGACCAGGTGCCTCAGGCGGCCCGCTGGCCCAAGACGCTCTGAGAGGCCTGCCGTCCTTTGAAAGTGCCAACAGAAAGACAGAGCGCGGGGGTGTGGCCAACAGCCTGGGTCGTCAGGGAGGCGCGAACAACAGCACACAGCATCAGCACCCGTCGTTCGGTCCCGGAGCCGACAGTCTGAGAAACCAACCGGGTCCCGGTAACCCTGGCAACCAGCGTGTTGGCTGCCCCGCCATTGTCAAGCTGCAGAACATGCCGTTCACGGTCACTGTAGACGAGATCCTGGACTTCTTCTATGGGTACCAGGTTCTGCCCGGTTCCGTGTGCCTGCAGTTCAGCGACAAGGGCCTTCCCACTGGCGAGGCCATGGTGGCCTTCCAGAACCACGACGAGGCCGCTGCGGCCGTCATGGACCTCAACGAGCGGCCCATCGGCGCCCGCAAGGTCAAAGTCAGCCTGGGCTGAGAGGCCATGCCCATCATCCCTGGCTCCTCCCCTACAGCTTTAGGTCAGACTGATAACCCTCCCACTCTCCCCTGGCTCCTACCCTCATTTTTAGGTGAAGCCAAGTAATCCCTCCCACTCTCACCTGGCCCCACTCCTCCCCGCTGTGTGTCTGGGAGTAGAAACCGAATAAACACTTCCTCTTCTCTGAATAAAGTTTAACCATGCAGACCATGTTATTCAAGTACTATAGCGCGCTGAGCAGGTTGTTACCATGACGACGCAGCATCTGTCGTCATGTCTGGAGCTGTTGAAAGTGTCATGCCTGTTTTGTTCCACGGTAACAGGCTGAAAGGGCTGGGATGCTATTGCTATGGTAATATCTTCACATGGCGGTGTCTTGCTATGACGATGTGGTGAAATGATGCTAAATGTTGATTAAAAGCTGTTGCTATGGTGATCTGTTGATATGCTGTGATGAGATATCTGACCAACTGCGCTGTTTTCAAACTGTCACGGTAACTTACACATGCTTGTATTTTACTGTTTGGTTACCGGTTTCCCTCTCTCTCTCTGTGTTGGTGTCTCTCTCCGTTTGTCTCTCATAATCCGTCACTCTCTTTTTCACTGTCTGTGTTTTAGCTCCTGCATGAATCACTTCACTGTTAAAACCATGAAGCTGGGTTTTCTTTTTGTCAAATAAATTGGTGTGATTTCCTGTTTTTAAATCCTGAATTCCTGCACGTGCTCAGTCGAGTCTCAGAAGCGGTCGCAGAATAAATTGACTTTGTGATGAGTCGATTATAGTTTGAACTGCGCAGTCTCTGAGCTATAGAAAATATTCAGGCTCTGTTTCCTGTCTGTGTGAATGTAGCCTCTTAAGTCTGTAAAGAAAAAATAAATGTTGAGTTTGTCACACAACAGAAAAGTGTTATTAACCACCCGGCAAAATTTCAATGATTGGGGAGGAAAAAAGTAAGCAGTATTCTGTGCTCTGAAAGGCTGGGGGCATGCCCCCGACAGCGCTGAAGCTACGGCCAATTGCAAGAGAGGTGCAGCCTCTCAGGTTCAGACACGGCGCCAGGATAAAGTGTCTGTGGGCGCAGTTAAAAATGGCAAGGGGGGCCACGCCTGGGGGTGGGGGTTAAATCCGTAAAAACACTGTTTTTAATTGCTTTGTTTGGAGAACTGTTTGCTCTGATCTCTGGAGCTGCTCTGATGACGGTAGTTGGGAACCTCTGCTCTGGCCCAATGATGCTAATGTGCTCTAGGCTTTATACAGTGTTTACACAGTGGCCTGTGCTAAGTGGGGCCAGTGCATCAATCGAACCACCATTTCAGACCTGCCAAAAAATCCTCAATACAAAGATGGTGAAAAACAGTTGTCAAACTCTTCAGTCTGGCGTCCTTCAGTCTTTTTGCATGTTTCCAGCAATAACTGTCACGTGTAATGTGTTTAGAAACAAATCACTGAATTGATTTTTAACATTCCAGCTGTAGATGGTGTGAAAAGGAGCTGACGTTTCAAAAAACTGATGGTTAGTTGAAGGTTGAAGCCGTTTGGGTGCTGCTGTGACCTTCACACAGAGGCCAAGGTCACGTTCCAGAAGAGTGGGAGATGGAGCGGATTTATTGATCAGTGTACAGCTGTCGATCCATGAAACTGCTTCCTGTGAAACATTTTGCAGCATGTCATGATGTAGAAATACAGCAGTACTGTGCTAATAGAGCTGGATACTGTACAGCTGCACACTAGAGCTGTATACTTTACACTGTAGAGCTAGACACTGTAGAGCTGTACACTATACACTGTAGGGCTAGACTAGAACTAGGCACTGTCGAACTGTACACTAGCGCTGGCCACTACAGCTGTATACTGCAGACCTGCACACTGTAGAGCTGTGCACTGGAGCTGTACACTGTAGAACTGCACTAGAGTTCTATGTTGTAGAGCTGCACACTAGATCTGTATACTGTAAACCTGCACACTGTAGAGCTGTGTACTGTAGAGTTGCACACTTTGGAGCTGAATACTGTAGAGCTGCGCACTAGAGCTGTATACTGTGGAGCTAGACACTGTAAAGCTGTATATTGTAGAGCTGCGCACTACTGTAGAGCTGCGCACTAGAGCTGTATACTGTGGAGCTAGACACTGTAAAGCTGTATATTGTAGAGCTGCGCACTACTGTAGAGCTGCACACTGTACAGATACACTGTAGAGCTGAAGCTTCAATGTGTGTGTGACTGAAGGCTCCTCACCACAGCAGGTAAGTAGGTTATGGTTAGTTAACCTGGTTATTTTTCTGATTATGGTTAGTTAACCTTATTAGGATTAGTTAACCTGGTTAGTTTTCTGGCAATGGTTAGTTCACCTTTCTATGGTGAGGTTACCTGCTTAGTTTTATGGTTATGGTTAGTTCATCTTATATGGGTTAGCTTACCTGGTTAGTTTTCTGGATATGATTAATTAACTTGATTAGGGTTAGTTAACCTGGTTAGTGTTCTGGTTATGGTCAGTTCATCTGATTAGGGTTAGTTAACTTGGTCTGGTTTCTGGTTATGGTTCGTTAACCTGTTCAGGGATCGTTGACCTGGTTAGTGCTTCTGGTTATGGTTAATTAACATGGCCTTTTGAGTGTATATCTTTCCCATCCACATTCCAATGTGTCTGCAGCTCTGATCAATCACATTCTGGATATTGATTAGGGATGTGGGTTCGATAGGCTAGTTCAATACTGGATCGGTGCATGGCCCACAATGTTTAGTACTACAGTAGTACTATAGTATTAGTGCTATATTACTACAGTACTACTACTATATTGCAACAGTAGTACCACTACTATATTACTACAGTAGTACTACCGTATTACTGCTATATTACTACAGTACTACTACTATATTGCTACAGTAGTACTACTACAGTATTACTACTATATAGCTAAAGTAGTACTACTTCTATATTACCACAGTAGTACTACTATATTACTACTATATTACAACAGTGTTACTACTTTATAAATTACAGTACTACTACTGTATTACAGTAATACATTAGTAATACTACTATATTACCACAGTATTACTACTGCTATATTATTACATTAGCACTACAGTAGTACTGTATTACTACTATATTACTAAAGTACTACGACTACTAGATTAGTACAGTAGTACTACTCCTAGATTGCTACAGTATTACTTCAGCATTACTACTATATTACTACAGTAGTACTACTCCTAGATTGGTACACTATTACTACAGCATTACTACAGTGATTTTTTTTTAGGTCTTGACGTTTATTTTATTGAACTCTTACTTTCCAACCCGAGCGGAGGTCTGCTCACTTCCGGGTCTGTGGTTTAGGGGCGGAACTGAGAGTCCATGCTGTCCAATCAGAGCGCGCTCTGTCAGGCGAGAAGCCAATCAGAAGCAGGCCTTCTGCTGCACGAGCTCAAGCTGCTGCTTCGCTAGTATACATATGTAATATTATACATAAGTATAAAAATATAAGTCAAATACAATACATATGTAATATTATACATAAGTATAAAAATAGAAGTCAAATACAATACATATGTAATATTATACATAAGTATAAAAATAGAAGTCAAATACAATACATATGTAATATTATACATAAGTATAAAAATAGAAGTCAAATACAATACATATGTAATATTATACATAAGTATAAAAATATAAGTCAAATACAATACATATGTAATATTATACATAAGTATAAAAATATAAGTCAAATACAATACATATGTAATATTATACATAAGTATAAAAATATAAGTCAAATACAATACATATGTAATATTATACATAAGTATAAAAATAGAAGTCAAATACAATACATATGTAATATTATACATAAGTATAAAAATAGAAGTCAAATACAATACATATGTAATATTATACATAAGTATAAAAAGATAAGTCAAATACAATACATATGTAATATTATACATAAGTATAAAAATAGAAGTCAAATACAATACATATGTAATATTATACATAAGTATAAAAATAGAAGTCTAATACAATACATATGTAATATTATACATAAGTATAAAAATAGAAGTCAAATACAATACATATGTAATATTATACATAAGTATAAAAATATAAGTCAAATACAATACATATGTAATATTATACATAAGTATAAAAATAGAAGTCAAATACAATACATATGTAATATTATACATAAGTATAAAAATAGAAGTCAAATACAATACATATGTAATATTATACATAAGTATAAAAATAGAAGTCAAATACAATACATATGTAATATTATACATAAGTATAAAAATAGAAGTCAAATACAATACATATGTAATATTATACATAAGTATAAAAATAGAAGTCAAATACAATACATATGTAATATTATACATAAGTATAAAAATAGAAGTCAAATACAATACATATGTAATATTATACATAAGTATAAAAATAGAAGTCAAATACAATACATATACAATATTATACATAAGTATAAAAATAGAAGTCAAATACAATACATATGTAATATTATACATAAGTATAAAAATAGAAGTCAAATACAATACATATGTAATATTATACATAAGTATAAAAATAGAAGTCAAATACAATACATATGTAATATTATACATAAGTATAAAAATAGAAGTCAAATACAATACATATGTAATATTATACATAAGTATAAAAATAGAAGTCAAATACAATACATATGTAATATTATACATAAGTATAAAAATATAAGTCTAATACAATACATATGTAATATTATACATAAGTATAAAAATATAAGTCAAATACAATACATATGTAATATTATACATAAGTATAAAAATATAAGTCAAATACAATACATATGTAATATTATACATAAGTATAAAAATAGAAGTCAAATACAATACATATGTAATATTATACATAAGTATAAAAATAGAAGTCAAATACAATACATATGTAATATTATACATAAGTATAAAAATAGAAGTCAAATACAATACATATGTAATATTATACATAAGTATAAAAATAGAAGTCTAATACAATACATATGTAATATTATACATAAGTATAAAAATAGAAGTCTAATACAATACATATGTAATATTATACATAAGTATAAAAATAGAAGTCAAATACAATACATATGTAATATTATACATAAGTATAAAAATAGAAGTCAAATACAATACATATGTAATATTATACATAAGTATAAAAATAGAAGTCAAATACAATACATATACAATATTATACATAAGTATAAAAATAGAAGTCAAATACAATACATATGTAATATTATACATAAGTATAAAAATAGAAGTCAAATACAATACATATGTAATATTATACATAAGTATAAAAATAGAAGTCAAATACAATACATATGTAATATTATACATAAGTATAAAAATAGAAGTCAAATACAATACATATGTAATATTATACATAAGTATAAAAATAGAAGTCAAATACAATACATATACAATATTATACATAAGTATAAAAATAGAAGTCAAATACAATACATATACAATATTATACATAAGTATAAAAATAGAAGTCAAATACAATACATATACAATATTATACATAAGTATAAAAATAGAAGTCAAATACAATACATATACAATATTATACATAAGTATAAAAATAGAAGTCAAATACAATACATATACAATATTATACATAAGTATAAAAATAGAAGTCAAATACAATACATATACAATATTATACATAAGTATAAAAATAGAAGTCAAATACAATACATATACAATATTATACATAAGTATAAAAATAGAAGTCAAATACAATACATATACAATATTATACATAAGTATAAAAATAGAAGTCAAATACAATACATATACAATATTATACATAAGTATAAAAATAGAAGTCAAATACAATACATATGTAATATTATACATAAGCATAAAAATAGAAGTCAAATACAATACATATACAATATTATACATAAGCATAAAAATAGAAGTCAAATACAATACATATACAATATTATACATAAGCATAAAAATAGAAGTCAAATACAATACATATACAATATTATACATAAGTATAAAAATAGAAGTCAAATACAATACATATACAATATTATACATAAGTATAAAAATAGAAGTCAAATACAATACATATACAATATTATACATAAGTATAAAAATAGAAGTCAAATACAATACATATACAATATTATACATAAGTATAAAAATAGAAGTCAAATACAATACATATACAATATTATACATAAGTATAAAAATAGAAGTCAAATACAATACATATACAATATTATACATAAGTATAAAAATAGAAGTCAAATACAATACATATACAATATTATACATAAGTATAAAAATAGAAGTCAAATACAATACATATACAATATTATACATAAGTATAAAAATAGAAGTCAAATACAATACATATACAATATTATACATAAGTATAAAAATAGAAGTCAAATACAATACATATACAATATTATACATAAGTATAAAAATAGAAGTCACATACAATACATATACAATATTATACATAAGCATAAAAATAGAAGTCACATACAATACATATACAATATTATACATAAGCATAAAAATATAAGTCAAATAGTATACATATGTAATATTATACATAAGCATAAAAATAGAAGTCAAATAGTATACATATGTAATATTATACATAAGCATAAAAATAGAAGTCAAATACTATACATATACAATATTATACATAAGCATAAAAATAGAAGTCAAATAGTATACATATATAATATACATAAGCATAATATAAGTCAAATTGTATAAATATATAATATACATAAGCATAATAATAGATGTCAAATAGTATACATATACAGTATTATACATTACCATAATATTTTAGTCAAATAGTATACATATATATTACATATTTGCACAATTATATATTAGTCAAATAGTTTACATATATACTATTATACATTACCGTAATATCTTAGTCAAATAATATACATAAAAAATATTACACATTACCACAATATTTCAGTCAAATAGTATACATATATAATATTATACTTAAGCATAATATATTAGTCAAATAGTATACATATACTGTATAATATTATACTTTAGCATAATATACTGGTCAAATAGTATACATATATAATAATACACATTAGCATAATATATTTGACAAATTGTATACATTAATATATTATGCTAATGTATAATATTATATGTCAAATTGTGTACATATATAATATTACGCATTAGCACAATATATTCGTCAAATCATAAAACATAATATTAAAGTATAATATTATAATAGTATAATAAGTATAATATTCTTGAATAATAATATTATATAAATATTAAAAAATATTCAAGGAAACTGTCATTCAGACCAGACAGAGTGAGACATGATGATGAACCCTCTACCTGTCTGTGTACATGTCTGTGTGTCTACATGCCTGTCTACATGTCTGTCTCCCTACCTGTCTGTCTCTACTTGTCTGTCGCTCTACCTGTCTGTCTCTCTAGGGCATTATAGGACTTGATAGGGCATTATAGGACTTGATAGGGCATTATAGGACTTGAAAGGGTGTTATAGGACACAATAGGGTGTTATAGGACACAATGGGGCATTATAGGACACACAATGGGGCATTATGGGACACAATGGGGCATTATAGGACACGATAGGGCATTGTAGGACACAATTGGGAATTATAGGACACGATGGGGCATTATAAGACACAATGGGGCATTATAGGACACACAATGGGGCATTATAGGACACACAATGGGGCATTATAGGACACAATGGGGAATTATAGGACAGAGCATTATGGGACACAATAGGACACGATAGGGAATTGTAGGACACAATAGGGAATTATAGGACACAATGGGGCATTATAGGACACAATGGGGCATTATAGGACTTGATAGGGTGTTATAGGACACAATGGGGCGTTATAGGACTTGATAGGGTGTTATAGGACACAACAGGGTGTTATAGGACACAATGGGGCATTATAGGACACGATAGGGCATCATAGGACACAGAGCATTATGGGACACAATAGGACACGATAGGGCATTATAGGACACGATAGGGCATTGTAGGACACAATAGGGAATTATAGGACACAATGGGGCATTATAGGACACAATGGGGCATTATAGGACTTGATAGGGTGTTATAGGACACAACATGGTGTTATAGGACACAATGGGGCATTATAGGACACAATGGGGCATTAAAGGACACACAATGGGGCATTATAGGAGACGATAGGGCATCATAGGACACGATAGGGCATTATAGGACACGATAGGGCATCATAGGACACGATAGGGCATCATAGGACACGATAGGGCATCATAGGACACAATAGGGCATTATGGGACACAATAGGGCATTATGGGAAACAATAGGACACGATAGGGCATAATAGAACACGATAGGGCATAATAGAACACGATAGGGCATAATAGAACACGATAGGGCATTATAGGACACGATGGGGCATTATAGGACATGATGGGGCCTTATAGGACACAATGGGGCCTTATAGGACATGATAGGGCATTATAGGACACAATGGGGCATATAATCATAAGTAGTAGTTTCCCAAAGTGCAGCATTCCTCCCGTATGTGCAACTGTCCCATCACCTGAGCTTGATCAGATCACATGATGTATTTGTCATGATGTACAGCAGATTTACCCAATGAGACCAAATGATAACAAACTGATTTCTCAGATCATCGCAAAGGCATTATTATTATTATTGTTATCATCATTATATATTTACATAATAATAATAATAATAATAATAAGTTTGAGCCGTTCCATCAGTAATCAGTCTATAGAGAAGGGGGTCGTGGCGGACTGCAGCTGCCGGCAAGCTCGTAGACGTGGTGGTGGTGTGGACCGCTGAATGTCATGCCCAAGGTCATGTCGTTCTTCGTAAAAGTATTCCCAAAGATAAGTAGAAGTAAAAGTAAAGTAATTAAGTTAAAACAAAGTACTGATGAAATTAATCTAAAACTAAATTGTGATATAAAGACCAATAGCAATATTTTATTTATTGGAGTATTGGTTACATAACCAGAAAGGACACAGACTCTAAATCATCTCTCCAATGAGTCCACTTATTCAAATGGATGTGTTGAATTATTGCCTGGTGGCTGTTGCCATGGGGACTCAGTCTTTATCCGTATATTGACTTTATCTACATATTGACGTTTTATATATCATGAGAATTTCTACCAACTTCTCAGTTTGGGAAAGTATGAGAGGGGGGCGGGGGGGGGGCAGAATCACTAGAAAGAAATTAGAAATTGATTCTCCAAAACTATTCCGTTCTATTGTTTCCATTTTGGTATCCAGCCATACTTTGTTTGGAAGTTCAATACAATGAGATTATTATTATTATGAAGTTAAGGAACCATTTCCTTTTTACTAGACTTTTGTGTTGTACTCCTTTATTTTTTCAATATGTAATAAATAACTGGAGTTTCATACAATTTCCGTTTTTTTTAATATAAAAATCTATGATAAACAAATACAAATAAAAAAATGTCATTCCAGATGTTTCTCTTTTGGTCCAGTTGATGCTGGTTCTGGTTCCGTCCAGTTGGTTCTGGTTCCGTCCAGTTGGTTCTTGTTCCATCCAGTTGGTTCTGGTTCCGTCCAGTTAGTTGTGGTTGAGTCCAGTTGGTTCTTGTTTAGTACAGATGGTTCTGGTTCGGTCCAGTTTGTTCTGGTTCGGTCCAGTTGGTTCTTGTTCCATCCAGCTGGTTGTGGTTCCGTCTAGTTGGTTCTGGTTTGGTCCAGTTGGTTCTTGTTTGGTACTATTGGTTCTGGTTTGGTACCTTGGTTCTTGTTTGGTCCAGTTGGTTCTGGTTTGGTCCAGTTGGTTCTTGTTTGGTACCGTTGGTTCTGGTTCGGTGCAGTTGGTTCTTGTTTGGTACAGTTGGTTCTGGTTCCATCCAGTTGGTTCTGGTTTGTTACCATTGGTTCTGGTTCGGTCCAGTTGGTTCTTGTTTGGTACAGTTTGTTCTGGTTTGGTCCAGTTGGTTCTGGTTTGGTCCAGTTGGTTTTGGTTCTGGTTCGGTCAAGTTGGACACCAGACTTGGAAGATAGGATTAAAATGTTCCGAAACTAGGTAACGCAAAAAAGTGGATTGATGGGCTGGATGGTGGCGCTGTAACCACCAACACATCTACTTTGATGTGGTTGTTGAAGCGCTGGTCCTGCAGCCAGGAGTTAAAGAATGTTTTGAACAACTCAAACTGCCTCCCTCCCCCAGATGGACTGCGTCAGCCTGGTGGAGCTCTCTGTCTCCTGCTCACATCTTCTGGATAAAGATGTTGGATCCAAGTCGGACCCTCAGTGCGTCCTGCTGCAGGAGACGGGAGGGAGATGGACCCAGGTCAGACCAGGATACCAAAGACCCTTCCTTCCTTCCTTCCTTCCTGGCATTAGAGCTGTCCACTTGGAATCGGATCACCAAGACGCACGTTGATACCAGGTGTAAACGTGTCAAAGACACACTGTAACATTAATGCAGATGTGATGATACTCTTGAATAATGACCGTTGCCACGGCAACTGCTTCTCCCAGTCCCTGTATCATTTTCCCTCTATGCTAATGCTAGCCAGTGGTGCCATTTGGTGGTGTTACATAGGTACTAGAGTTAGCACAGAACTTTAGAAAATGGTTTGAGGTGAATGAGGAAGCCCCCACTCCCCCCCCCCCCCCATATATGAAAGTATGTATATGCATGAAAGTATGTATGAAAGTATGTATATGTATGTAACGAATAAACCTCTTGAATCTTGAATCCCTCTACCCTCCCCTCTCTCCTCTCCCTCTCTCCAGCTGGCCCGTACAGAGAAGGTGAAGAACTGCTCTCATCCCTCGTTCAGCGAACGTCTCAGGTTGGACTTCCACTTTGAGACGGTGCAGAAGCTGCGTCTGGGAATCTACGACATCGACAACAAGTCAGACTCCCTGGACGACGACGACTTCCTGGGAGGGGTGGAGCTAACGCTGGGCCAGGTACCAATCACTGCAGCCCCTGATCAGCCATCACGTTACAATAACGACAGCAGTGACCCGCTTCTTCCTTCCTTCCAGGCTCGCTGATTGGCTCATTGATATTATTAACCCTTTATCAATCCAAGACTTTACTATTCAATAAAGTCAATGAGTCAACAATTTTTATAATTCATATTTTTCATAAATACTTATTGACTGAAAGTCTTTATTTTACCAATACATAGAATTGAACAACTAGATGATCAATCACTGATGATGAAGCTGCCAGTCCTACAGGAAGTCCTCCTTCTCTTCTTGTCCTCCATCCTTCAGGATGTCCTCCCTCTATTCTTGTCCTCCATCCCTCAGGAAGTCCTCCCTCTCTTCTTGTCCTCCATGCCTCAGGAAGTCCTTCCTCTCTTCTTGTCCTCCATCCCTCAGGAAGTCCTCCCCCTCTTCTTGTCCTCCACCCTCTAGTCCTCCCTCAAGATTGATCTTTATTGGTTAATGATACACAGCCTAGCAAGTTTAAATAACCATCTGCTAAATGAATAAAATAAACAGTGCTGTGTATCTTTGCACTGTGTCTGTGTACTCTGTGTAGGCTGTGTGTTCTGTCTACTCTATATGTACTGTGCAACAGATCGTCTCCAGTAAAACAGTGAACAGACCTTTACTGCTGAAGAACGGAAAACCTGCCGGAAAAGGAACCATCACAGTAAGTACCATGTGTATAAATATATATATACAGGTACTCCTCACTTAACGACTCATTTATATATACATACATATATAATATAAATACAGGTACTCCTCACTTAACAACTGAGTTCTGTTCCTACAACCAGGTCATAAGTGAATTGGTCGATAATCGAGGACCTGTGTTATTTTGTGGTAAGGGGGCGTGGCTGGTATATATAGTGTATCCAGTGTTTATAGTATATACAGTGTATATAGTGTGTATATAGTGTAAATAGTGTGTATATAGTGTATATACTGTATAATGTATATAGTGTATATAGTGTGTATGTAGTATATATTATATATAGCATATACAGTGTATGTAGAATATATTGCATATATAGTATATATAGTGTATATAGTATATACAGTGTATATAAGGTATATAGTGTACATAGTATATATAGTGTATAATGGGTGATGAGATGCTTGACTGATCAGAGGGCTGGTTGTAAGTCTGAATGCTGGTTAAACAGGTCGTTAAGTGAGGAGTACCTGTATATGTATCATAGGGTACTTGATCCAACACTTTAAATAAAATATGAGTATGTATAAGTAAGTATGTATGTGTTCTGTATATATTTACAGTGTGTGTGTGTGTGTGTGTGTGTGTGTATATATATATATATATATATATATATATATATATATATACACACACACACACACACACAGTGGGGCAAAAAAGTATTTAGTCAGCCACCAATTGTGCAAGTTCTCCCACTTAAAAAGATGAGAGGCCTGTAATTTTCATCATAGGTTCACTTCGACTATGAGAGACAGAATGGGGGGAAAGAATCCAGGAAATCACATTGTAGGATTTTTAATGAATTAATTGGTAAATTCCTTGGTAAAATAAGTATTTGGTCACCAACAAACAAGCAAGATTTCTGGCTTTCACAGACCTGTAACTTTTTCTTTAAGAGACTCCTCTGTCCTCCACTCGTTACCTGTATTAATGACACCTGTTTGAACTTGTTATCAGTATAAAAGACACCTGTCCACAACCTCAAACAGTCACACTCCAAACTCCACTATGGCCAAGACCAAAGAGCTGTCAAAGGACACAAAATTGTAGAGCTGCACCAGGCTGGGAAGACTGAATCTGCAATAGGTAAGCAGCTTGTTGTGAAGAATCAACTGTGGGAGCAATTATTAGAAAATGGAAGACATAAAAGACCACTGATAATCTCCCTCGATCTGGGGCTCCACGCAAGATCTCACCGCGTGGGGTCAAAATGAACACAAGAACGGTGAACAAACATCCCAGAACCACACGGGGGGACCTAGTGAATGACCTGCAGAGAGCTGGGACCAATGTAACAAAGGCTACCATCAGTAACACACTACGCCGCCAGGGACTCAAATCCTGCAGTGCCAGACGTGTCCCCCTGCTTAAGCCAGTACATGTCCAGGCCCGTCTGAAGTTTGCTAGAGAGCATTCGGATGATCCAGAAGAGGATTGGGAGAATGTCATATGGTCAGATGAAACCAAAATAGAACTTTTTGGTAAAAACTCAACTTGTTGTGTTTGGAGGAGAAAGAAAGCTGAGTTGCATCCAAAGAACACCATACCTACTGTGAAGCATGGGGGTGGAAACATCATGCTTTTGGGGCATCATGCTTTTGTTTTCCTGCAAAGGGACCAGGACGACTGATCTGTGTTAAGAAAAGAATGAATGGGGCCATGTATCGTGAGATTTTGAGTGAAAACCTCCTTCCATCAGCAAGGGCATTGAAGATGAAACGTGGCTGGGTCTTTCAGCATGACAATGATCCCAAACACACCGCCCGGGCAACGTAGGAGTGGCTGCGTAAGAAGCATTTCAAGGTCCTGGAGTGGCCTAGCCAGTCTCCAGATCTCAACCCCATAGAAAATCTTTGGAGGGAGTTGAAAGTCCGTGTTGCCCAGCGACAGCCCCAAAACATCACTGCTCTAGAGGAGATCTGCATAGAGGAATGGGCCAAAATACCAGCAACAGTGTGTGAAAACCTTGTGAAGACTTACAGAAAACGTTTGACGTCTGTCATTGCAAACAAAGCGTATATAACAAAGTATTGAGATGAACTTTTGTTATTGACCAAATACTTATTTTCCACCATAATTTGCAAATAAATTCTTTAAAAATCAGACAATGTGATTTTCTGGATTTTTTTTTTCTCATTTTGTCTCTCATAGTTGAAGTGAACCTACGATGAAAATAACAGGCCTCTCTCATCTTTTTAAGTGGGAGAACTTGCACAATTGGTGGCTGACTAAATACTTTTTTGCCCCAGTGTGTGTGTGTGTGTGTGTGTGTGTGTGTGTGTGTGTGTGTGTGTGTGTGTGTGTGTGTGTGTGTGTGTGTGTGTGTGTGTATATATATATATATATATATATATATATATATATATATATATAAACACACACAGTGGTACTTTGACTTAGGAGTTAAATTGGTTCCGTGACAGAGCTCGTAATTCAATCTGCTTGTATAGCAAATCAATTTTCCCAATTGATATTTATTGAAATGCCTTTAATCCGTTCCAGCCCCAAAAAAACACCCAAATCTTTTTTGTCACGTAATTTTAAATAAGAAAAATGTATTTCTAAATAACAAATATTGTATAAAAACATAATAAAACATAATAACAGAATGTAAAGAAATAAACTGGTTTTATGAAGTGTATTTACCTTGGAGATCAGACGACTTGGACTAACGGAAGATGCTGGCGGAGGTGGAGGGTGGAGGAGATAGGCGGAGGAGGTTGGAGGTTGTTTCGTGCTTTTTTTTAGTTGCTTTCGTTTGTTGCCCCACTTTATTGCTGAACTTAATTGCTACAATTTATTTATTTATTTGTTTCCACTCTTAATCTTCTTCACTGATGTTTGCCACTTAGAAAAAAAAAATTGGCTCGTAAGTCAAGGTACCACTGTATGTGTGTTTACATATACACGTATGTGTAACAGTAGTAGTAGTAGTATATATTCAGTATGGATATGTGTGTACCTGCAGGTCACTGCTGAGGAGGTGAAAGACAACAGAGCCGTTGTTCTGGAACTGGAAGCCAAAGGACTGGATAAGAAGGTGCCCGTCTGCCTGTCTGTCTGCCCGTCTGCTATGTAATGTAGTAATTGTACTGCGTTGTACTTCAGGATGTATTTGGGAAGTCGGATCCGTTCCTGGAATTCTTTAAACAAGGAGACGATGGAAAGTGGAGCCTTGTGCACAGGACCGAGGTACACACAGTACACACTGAGTATACGCTAAGTATACACTAAGTACGCACTATTTACACATGATGCTGTGTTGCAGGTGGTAAAGAACTCCCTGAGTCCGAGCTGGAAACAGTTCTGCATCAGTTTACACACCTTGAGCAGCAGCAACACAGAGTGCAGCATCAAGGTACACACATACACACACATACACAAACACAATTACATTACATTACATTGATCAGACGCTTTTATCAAAGCCACTTACAATTATTCAAACACCGACGGACGCAGCCATCAGGAGCAATGAGGGGTTAAGTGTCTTGCTCAAGGACACTACAGCATGCTAGCAGGAGGAGCCTGGGATCCAACCAGCAACGTTTAGATCACTAGACCACCAGCTCTACCTCCTGAGACACACACACACACACACACACACACACACACACACACACACACACACCCCCCCCCCACCCCTCTTAAGGAGCAACTATCAGGTTTTTTTTCAATGAATTTACAATCTTGGGCTGATGGAGAATATGGTTTCAACAATGATGTCTCCTCCTCTTTCTCCTCCTCCCCTCCTCTCCTCCTCCTCCTCCCTCTCCTCTCCTCCTCCTCCTCTTCTCCTCCAGGTCCAATGTTCAGATTATGACAGTGATGGTTCGCATGATCTCATCGGTTCTTTCACCACTAAAGTGTCTGAGCTTCAGAAAGCAGCTCACGGTTCTCCGGTGAGACTACTTGTAGTACTTGTACTACTACTACTACTACTACACCAATACTACTAAATTGACTGCTACTACCACTAATACTACTACTAAACTACCACTACTACTAATACTACTACAACTAATACTACTAAATTGACTGCTACTACCACTAATACTACTACCAAATTACTACTACTATTAATACTACTACTACTACTAAACTACTACCACTACTAATACTACTATGACTAATACTACTACAACAATACTACTAAACTGACTGCTACTACCACTAATACTACTACTAAACTACCACTACTACTACAACTAATACTACTAAATTGACTGCTACTACCACTAATACTACTACCAAATTACTACTACTACTACTACTATACTATTACTACTAATACTACTACGACTACTACTAATAATACTACTAAACTCACAACACAGGTAGTAGTACCCGTTCACATTGGAATCTGATATTGGCCACATTTACAAAATAATGTGAACAGCCAAACGAAAATACTGGGATAAATTCCAACTGAGCACTAAAGCTTCAGCATGAAGGAGCCACAGTGACTGTGTGCAGCCACCTGGGCTCTTCATTATTATTACTACTACTATTAACTACTGCTTCTACTTAACTACTACTAAGCTACTCCTACTACTACTACTGCTGTGATCTGACCTGTGGGCGGTGCTGTTTCCCAGGTGGAGTTTGACTGCATCCATCCTGAAAAACAGAAGAAGAAGAAAAGCTACAAGAACTCTGGCGTTGTGTGTGTGAAAAGCTGCCAGGTAGAAAATTACTCATAATCCCCCAGGAGAGGAGCCCCACCCGTGTGTGTGTGTGTGTGTGTGTGTGTGTGTGTGTGTGTGTGTGTGTGTGTGTGTGTGTGTGTGTGTGTGTGTGTGTGTGTGTGTGTGTGTGTGTGTGTGTGTGTGTGTGTGTGTGTGTGTGTAGCCCCACCCCTTACTGTGTGTGTGTGTGTGTGTGTGTGTGTGGAGCCCCACCCCTTACTGTGTGTGTGTGTGTGTGTGTGTGTGTGTGTGTGTGTGTGTGTGTGTGGAGCCCCACCCCTTACTGTGTGTGTGTGTGTGTGCAGGTGGTGACACAACACTCATTTCTGGACTATGTGATGGGAGGCTGCCAGATCAACTTCACTGTGAGGATGGACACACACACACCTACACACACACACACACACACACAGACATACAGAGTGTGTGTGTGTGTGTGTGTGTGTAGGTGGGGATTGACTTCACAGGCTCTAATGGAGACCCTCGCTCCCCCAACTCTTTGCACTTCCTGAGTCCGGACGGTATGAACCAGTATCTGGAGGCAGTGTGGTCAGTGGGCCAGGTGGTGCAGGACTACGACACGTCAGTACTACCTGCACCCTACACCACAACACCCTACCCCCTAACACCTGCACCCTACACCACAACGCCCTACTCCCTAACCCCCTAACACCTACACCCTGCACCTCAAAACCCTACCCCCTAACACCCGCAACCTACACCTGAACACCCTACTTCCGAACAATTGGCCCCTACACCCCACACCCTACCAACCGACCCTACACCCGAACACCCTAATTCCCTAATACTCGCACCCTATACCCCAACACCGTACCCCCTAACACCTGCACCCTACACCCCAACACCCTACCCCGTAACACCTGCACCCTACACCTTAACACCCTACCCCCGAACAATTGCACCCTACACCCCAACACTCTACCCCCTGACACCTTGACAACTGCACCCTATACCCTAACACCCTACCCCCAGAAACTCCCTCCTGCTCCCCCTACGCCCTATTCACCTGTTTGGAAACTATTTGGAAGATGCTCTGTTTCTGTTTCTCAGAGATCAATTATTCCCAGCGTTCGGATTTGGAGCCAAACTTCCTCCAGATTACCAGGTGAGTTAATCACCTGTCAATCATCATCACTCTGTAACAGTGGTGAGATGAGAGGTTTCAGCTGTAGCAGAGTGGTGAGACAGGAGGTTTCAGTATCATGTCGTTCCCAGTCAGATTTCTTAATCTCAATCAATCCATTTGCAATTTCTCTTTCAACCTCCAGGTGGCGCATCATGAATTTGCGCTGAACTTTAACCCCAGCAACCCCTACTGCCAAGGTACACGCACATACATATACGTACACACACATGTACATACACACAAACACATATACATAAACACACACACATACATACATACATACATACACACATATACACATGCACACAAACACACACATACACACAAACACACACACATACATACAGACACACACACATACACAAACACACAGACACACACACACACACACACACACATACACACAAACACACACATACATATACTCACACACATACATATACGTACACACACATGTACATACACACAAACACATATACATAAACACACACACATACATACATACATACACACATATACACATGCACACAAACACACACATACACACAAACACACACATACACACAAACACACACATACATATACTCACACACATACATATACGTACACACACATACATATACACACACACATACATACACGTACACACACACACACATACACACACACAAACACATACATACACGCACACATACACACAAACACACACATACATACACACACATACATATACACACACACATACACACACACACATATACAAACACACATACATACACGCACACATACACACAAACACACATACATACACGCAAACACACACATACACACACACACACACACACACACGTACACACATACATATACGTACATACATACACAAACACAGACACATACATACACACACACAGATACACAAACACACACACATACATACACACACAAATACACATACGAATACACAAACACATACACACAAACACAGACACACACATACACACACACATACATACACACACACACATGCACACTTACATATACACACACATACATACACACACATGCACAAACACACACACACATACATACTCACAAACAAACACAGACACATACATACACGCACACATACACACAAACACACACACATACATGCACACACACACACATACACACACTTTATTACATATATTCTATATTCATTTTAGAACTTATATTTGTAAAAACTGTGTTTTTAGTGCAGTTTTTAGTTTTGTTTGGACTTAAAATATAATATAATATAATAATAAATCCTACAGTCGTTGACATCCTAAATATGAATGACACTTAGTGTCCGTGACTGACTAGCAGCCTATTACTGCTACTGCTACTACTGCTACTGCTATTACTGCTACTGCTACTACTGCTACTACTGCTACTACCATGCTACTGCTCCTGCTAATACTACTGCTGCTACTGCTGCTACTGCTACTACTGCTACTGCTACTGCTACTACCATGCTACTGCTCCTGCTAATACTACTGCTGCTACTGCTGCTACTGCTAATACTACTGCTGCTACTGCTACTACTGCTACTGCTACTACTGCTACTGCTACTACCATGCTACTGCTCCTGCTAATACTACTGCTGCTACTGCTGCTACTGCTAATACTACTGCTGCTACTGCTACTACTGCTACTGCTTCTACCATGCTACTGCTCCTGCTAATACTACTGCTGCTACTGCTGCTACTGCTAATACTACTGCTGCTACTGCTACTACTGCTACTGCTACTACCATGCTACTGCTCCTGCTAATACTACTGCTGCTACTGCTGCTACTGCTAATACCATGCTACTGCTACTACTGCTACTGCTACTGCTACTGCTCCTGCTAATACTACACTGCTACTGCTGCTACTGCTACTACTGCTAATACCATGCTACTGCTACTACTGCTACTACTGCTACTGCTACTCCCATGCTACTGCTAGTACTGCTATTACTGCTACTACTGCTACTTTCATGCTGCTACTACTGCTACTGCTACTACTACTGTTACTACTACTGGCACTACTGCTACTACTACTGCTACTACTGCTACTGCTACTTCTACTGTTACTATTGCTACTCCTTCTACTGCTACTACTGCTACTGCTACTACCATGCTACTGCTCCTGCTACTTCTACTACTGTTACTACTGCTACTGCTACTACTGCTACTGCTGCTACTGCTACTCCCATGCTACTGCTAGTACTGCTATTACTGCTACTACTGCTACTTTCATGCTGCTACTACTGCTACTGCTACTACTACTGTTACTACTACTGGCACTACTGCTACTACTACTGCTACTACTGCTACTGCTACTTCTACTGTTACTATTGCTACTCCTTCTACTGCTACTACTGCTACTGCTACTACCATGCTACTGCTCCTGCTACTTCTACTACTGTTACTACTGCTACTGCTACTACTGCTACTGCTGCTACTGCTACTACTGCTACTGCTACTCCTGCAACTACTGCTACTGCTGCTACTACTACTGCTAATAATAATAATAATAATAATAATAATAATAATAATAATAATAATAATAACAACAACAACTAGGCTTTATATAGCGCCTTTCACAAACCCAAGTACACTTTACAATGAAAAAACGAAAAAACAAAATGACGCAAGACAGGGTAGATAAATCGAAAAAGATAAATTAAAGAAAAAGAAACCATAAAGGGTCAGAGGAGGTCTGCCTCGTTGAACAAGGAGGTTTTGAAGAGGTTTTTGAAGGTGGCCAGTGATGGAGCATTTCCAATGTCAGTGTGGAGAGAGTTCCAGAGGGTGGGGGCAGCCACACTGAAGGCTCTGTCCCCAACGGGTCTTAGCCTCGTGCGAGGGGTGGAGAGCAGACCCGTGTCTGAGGACCGCAGCTTCCAGGATGGGGCGTAGGGGTGGAGAAGGTCTGTTAGGTACTGCAGAGTGTAGGGGTGGAGGAGGTCTGTTAGGTACTGTGGGGTGGAGGAGGTCTGTTAGGTACTGTGGGGCGTAGGGGTGGAGGAGGCCTGTTAGGTACTGCGGGGCGTAGAGGTGGAGGAGGTCTGTTAGGTACTGCGGGGCGTAGAGGTGGAGGAGGTCTGTTAGGTACTGCGGGGCGTAGAGGTGGAGGAGGTCTGTTAGGTACTGCCGGGCGTAGGGGTGGAGAAGGTCTGTTAGGGGCAAGGGCGTGGATGGATTTGTAGGTTAATAGTAGGGTTTTATAAGAGATACGGGATTTGACAGGGAGCCGGTGGAGATGGATGAGGGTGGGGGTGATGTGCTGCCAGGGCTTGGTGCGGGTGAGAACTCTAGCAGCAGAGTTTTGAACAAACTGGAGCCTGTCCAGGGCTTTGCTTAGACCCCAGACAGGTCTCCATTGCAGTAGTCCAAACGGGAGGTGATGAAGCTGTGGATTAGTGTTTCTGCCACGGACTCAGACAGTGATGGGCGGAGTTTGGAGATGTTCCTGAGGTGGAAGAAGGCAGATTTGGTTATGGATTTGATGCGAGTGAAATTTTGAATCGGGTTGAATCGAAGATAATGCCTAGGTTGTGCACTTCGGGGGATGGGAAGACTCAACAGAGCAGATCTACCTTCAACAATCAGAGCAGGTTCTCTCACCTTCTGAGGTTATGTCGCGGAGATGTCGGAGGCAGTGAGAGACTGAGGGTGGAGCAGGGTGGATTGTTTTGTGCTGAGGTATAACTGGGTGACCTCGCGTAGGTGTAGCTGACATGGGGTGTATGCATCTGACTAAGGGGGAGCTGATAGATGGTGAAGAGGAGGGAGCCGGTGATGAGGCAAGGAGGGGAAGGCAGGAGCTTGGGCAGGGGAGCAGGAGTCTCCGATAGTGACAAACTGCTTCCTGTTGGTGATAAATGATTGGAACCAGGAGAGTGCTGTACCGGAGAGGCCAAGGTAGCCGGATAGCAGTTGAGGAGGATAGTGTGTGAGACTGTGTCGAAGGCAGCTGAGAGGTCAAGGAAGATGAGGATACTGATGTAGCCTGCATCAGCAGAAATGAGGAGGTTGTTAGTGATGTTAACGAGGGCGGTCTCCGTGCTGTGGTGAGTTCTGAATCCGGATTGTAAGGGTTTGTGAAGCTCATGGTGGGACATGTACTGTTGGAGTTGGGTGTCAACTGCTCGTTCCAGGACTTTGCTTAGGAACGCAAGGTTGGAGATCGGGCGGTAGTGGTTGGGTTGTCCGGGTCAAGACCAGGCTTCTTTATAATCGGTGTGATTGAGGCCATTTTGAAGCTGGTGGGAACAGTTTGGCAGTTTGGAGTAGGGTGACAGGAGATATTCATGAGTTCCAATGCAGAGAATTTTAAGAGCACCATCTCCGCAACAGGTGAGCGCCTATCTCAGCTAGCGGTGCTGGCTAGCAGGGAGGGCTAGCAGCGAGATGACAGGGCTGGGAGCTGACAAGACGGCAAGCTGCTGATCCAGTTTCAGCGGGGAAAAACAATAAAATAAGTAGCCTCAGGTAGTTGCAGCAGTGGGCCAAAATAGAAGTAGCGATGGCCAAAAGAGCGGCGCTAGCAAGCAGGGAGGGCTAGCAGCGAGATGACAGGGCTGGGCGCTGACAAGCTGGCAAGCCGCTGATCCAGTTTCAGCAGGGAAAAACAATAAAATAAATAGCCTCCAGTAGTTGCAGCAGTGGGCCAAAACAGAAGTAGCGATGGCCAAAAGTTCGAGGAGATGAAAAACAGCGAAACAGACACGTAAACACGCAGGTGAGGAGCGGCAACAAAACATGCCAGCACCCTCTCGACGCATGCGCAATCTGACATCTCCTTTGATCGGAGGAGACGGCATCTTCAATGTAGTGTACTGCTACTGGTGCTACTGCCACTACTACTGCTGCTACTGCTACTTCTGCTACTGCCACTACTGCTACTACTGCTGTGACTGCTACTACTGCTACCGCTGCCACTGCTGCTGCTATTTCTGCTACTGCTACTTCTGCTACTGCTACTGCTGCTACTACTACTGCTACTTCTGCTTCTGCTACTACTGCTACTGCTGCTACTACTACTTCTACTGCTACTACTGCTACTGCTTGTTGGCTTCCATCTTCCCCTTGGGAGGATGAATAGAGTACTATTATTCAGCACAACTGTAGTAATACATAAGTATTGTGCTGTCGGCTCACATCTTGTTTTAACCCTGTAAAACCCAAAAGCAGATAAAAATGTATTTCCTGACTATTTAAGTTCGGATGTGGTTTTCCACTGACACGCTGTCGTTAAAACCCAAATCATTAAATCAATCTCCCTCCCCACCCCCCCCCACCCCCTCCCTCCCTCTCTCTCCAGGGATCGAGGGAATAGTCTCAGCCTATCGAATGGCTCTTCCTCAGCTCAGACTCTCCGGACCGACCAACTTTTCTCCGATCATCAATCAGGTGGCAAGCATGGCGAGCAGAGCAGCGCAGCAGAACAGCGCCAGCGTAAGGACACACTGACAAACACAGTGTTGAGGAGGGAGGATGAGCTTCTGCTGGCCATGATCCCGCTTATTACTCTCAATACCCAAATTCACAATGGGAAAACCTGAGCAGATGACACCAAAAGAAAGCGTGTAATTCTTAAATCACCAGCAAAGGGTGAAAAGTACCATAACTGCCCTGCCGCGCAAATAACACCTCAGTTGCCCCAGTGCTATTTCATGTACTTAAATGAGGTATTATTCATACATTTGCCACAAAATTGGCCATTTTCTATGCAAATAAGGTTCATTGTAAAAAAAAAAAAAAAAAAAAAAAGTCCAATTCACAACCACACCCAGTTAGAGTGACTGTGAGGTCTGCAGATACCAGGTGGTAACCACGCTGCGCCATCAGCTGTATTCAAGATTCAAGATTTTTATTTGTCACATACATATACATACTTTCATACATATATGCAGTGGAATGTAATGCAACACACAACAATGTAATAACACCCAATATGTCCTAGGAAAATTTTTTATTTCTAATAGACCGACTAACTGACTCCTAAAACGTAATACAGTAAGTTGAATACTTATAGAATAAAATAAAAATATATAGAATATAATACAATAAAAATAAAATGAAATAAAATGGAATAGATAGAGGGAATATGCTTATGTATATACAGATATGTGCATTAAAGTGGCATGTGAATTAAAGTGGCATGTGAATTAAAGTGTACCAGAAGGGAAGAAGAACCATTAAGTGTCACACATCATGACACTACAACACAGGCTTTGGATGGTGCTGGTGAAATGCTTTCTCTGCATTACACCACCCTGGCTGTCCTTCCTCTGGGGGTGGGGCAGAATTCAGGCCTGGGGACCTTGTCACATATGTCCATCGCTGGTGAGATGAGGAGCTTTTTGGTGGGGGTCCGTACTGTTGTTAGATGGAGGAAACCTGATGTGAGCACGGGGAGAACATGCAAACTCCACACAGAAAGGCCCGTAATTGGGAGTTAACCCACCGGAGCACGGCGCCAACAGTGCCCCAGACAGGAATCGAACCCAGGACCTTCTTGCTGGAAGGCAGCAGTGGAATGCACTACCTTGCTGTGCTATCATTAGCGCAATATGTTTTTTGTGAGTCGGACGCTGAGACGCGCAGGTCTTTATAGTGCTATCAGTGTCTGCAATCCATTTGTGAATAGGCCCCTGAGAAGGATTCTATGACCTGAAACACCTGAAAGACATTATGACCAGAACACGAAGGGGAGCATCATCTGGCATTTAGTGCATGAGCAGAGAAACTCAAACTCCTGATCAATTCAATTGCATTTTTTATCCCCCTACCTCCCGCCCGCCCTCCCTCCCCAGCAATACTTTGTCCTCCTCATCCTGACGGATGGAGAGATCACAGACTTGGACCAGACGAGGGAGGCCATCGTCCGGGCGTCCCGCCTCCCCCTGTCTGTCATCGTGGTGGGGGTGGGCCCGGCCGACTTCCAGGCCATGGAGCTGCTGGACGGGGACGGGGGGACGCTGCGCAGCCCGGCAGGGGAGGCAGCGTCCAGGGACATCGTCCAGTTCATCCCCTTTCGGGACT
>NC_137192.1:37735753-37873253 GCF_960531495.2 Zeus faber
ACATGGGTTAGGGTGAAGTTTGTAGAGGACAGGGCGTCATCTGTGGTTGGACTGATCTCCAACAACGATGAGTCTGTGTCCAGGCAGGAGGTGAAAGAACTTGTGGACTGGTGCAGAGCAAACAATCTCTCCATGGATGTGGGGAAGACTAAGGAGATGGTTGAGGAGTTTAGGAGGAGAGACCACCCCCCCCCCCCTCCCCCACTTTCATCTCAGGAGTAGCTGTGGAGGTGGTGTCCGCCTGTAAATACCTGGGTCTGCACATCTCCAACCACCTCACGTGGGCCACCAACACATGCGGCATCATAATTAAGGCCCACCAACGCCTGTACTTTTTGGGGAGGATAAAACGGCCTCAGCCCTGCTGTCCTGACCTCTTTTTTTCCGGTGTGTGGTGTACTGTCGGCGGCTGCTTTGATGGACTTGATTTAACTTATTTTTTTAGCGATTACATTGAAAATGTTATTTATTCTGTACGCTGCAGAGAGGAGGCTAGGTGGAACAAGCCAGGAGCAGTTTATTGTAGAGAGGATGCTCGGTGGAACAAGGCAGGAGCAGTTTATTGTAGAAAGGAGGCTAGCTGGAACAAGCCAGGAGCAGTTTATTGTAGAGAGGAGGCTAGCTGGAACAAGCCCGGAGCAGTTTATTGTAGAGAGGAGGCTAGCTGGAACAAGCCAGGAGCAGATGGAACATGACATGACAGGGCTTCTATCCTGACTGGCTGAGTGTGGGGATGGAGGTTTTAACCTGCTGCTTGTTACACCAGCCAACAAGCAACTGGTATGCAGCTACCCTGACCCAATCACCTAAATCCAGGTCAGGTAAGGCAGGTATGATGGGATGGCTCAAACCATCCCATCATACCCCCAACACCAAACTGAGGCCAGGTAGTAACCTGGCCGAAGCCTAACCCCCCCACCAAGCAGAGAACAAAAATGAAAAAAAAAAAGCTTAAAACAGAATCTGACAGAGGGTTACTATGGCCCAACTGTCTGAAAGTATGTAAACAGTAAAATAAAACTAAAAAGAGAAAGGTTTATTGCACAGTAAAAGAAAAACAGGCTTTACAATCTATTTCATAAATACAACTGATGGGGTGACACGTTCACCTTGGGCTGCGAAGATTACTGCAATCACATGACGTCACTGCAGGGTTGTGCTCATTGCCTTCATCATGGCAAATTATATATATATATATATATATATATATATATAAATAAATTAAATAAATTCAGCCATAGGCGCTTATTCCTCCTCAGCCACAGCCTCCACGCTCCTCAGCCACAGCCTCCACCCTCCTCAGTCCCAGCCTCTTCACCCTCCTCAGCCACAGCCTCTTCAACTGCCTCAGCAATAGGTACTCCATCCTCCTCAGCCACAGCCTCCGACCTCCTAAGCCGCAGCCTCTCCACCCTCCTCAGTCACAGCCTCCACCCTCCTCAGCACCAGCCTCTCCATCCTCCCCAGCCACAGCCTCTCCACTCTCCTCCAGCCCCTCAGCCACAGCCTCCACCCTCCTCAGTGCCAGCCTCTTCACCCTCCTCAGCCATAGCCGCTCCACATTGCCGAAGCCATGTCGCAGTGTGTCCTGCAGGGGGCAGTATACACACTATACGCACTATACACACTATATACACTATATACACACAATACATACTATATACACGATACACACTGAAAACCCTATATACACAATAAACACTCTACACACTATTCACACTATACACACTAGACACACATTATAGACTATATTCACGATACACACTATACACACTATAAACACAATATACACTATATACACTATCCACACTATACACACTTTATACACTATACACACTATACACACTATATACACACTATACACACTATATAAACTATACACACTATATAGATCTATACACGATACACACTATATAAACTATCTATCGCTGAAGATGTGTGTCCAAGTATCACCGTAAGGTGTATTAAAGTTCTACCACACCTGGCTCAGCCAGTGACCTCCAGGAAAGTCTGGATGACAGCCATGAAAGAGTGGTGACGGATGGAGAGACAGCGGACAGCTCGGAGAGACGGTAACCGGGGTAGGAAGGGTTAGCCCCCCGACCTACAGCCCCCGTGAGGGAGCACCCAAAATTGCTACAAAGAACCCTACAGGAAAATACCCCCAGGGATGCCCGAGAGGGGGGGAGGATGAGCATCCCAATCGGACGGATTTACTGGTAACGACCCAAGCAAATGGACAACGGATTACGAGCGCAGTCTGTATATGTGGCAAGGTCTGCAAAAACCTGACAGGTCTGAAGATCCACCAGACTAAGATGGCCTGTCTCAGGAAGGAACAGGTGAAGCGACGCTCAGGAACGACAGCTGACGCAACAGTCCTTGTTGCGCCGACTGTAGAACCTGGTCAGACGGAGGAGGAGCCGGATCCGGGGACTCCGGATCCGGCTCCTCCCCCCACAGTACCCGGAACCTCCAAGCAACACATGTCCACCCACCAAGCAGGAAATCGGAACATCGTCGGGTTAAGTGGCCTGTCGCCAACAGCAAGGAGTGGACCAAGCTGGATGAGGACGTAGACAAGACCCTGGAAGCCATCTCGAAGGGCAATGCTGACCAGAAGCTCCAAACTATGTGCTCCCTCATCATGAGTATAGGAGCTGAGCATTTTGGAGTGGAAGAAAAGCGAGGAGCAAGCAACCCAGCAAAGCTCAACCGGCGGGAAGTCAAGACAAGCCAGCTGAGACAAGAACTGAAATCCTTGAGACGCCAGTTCAAGGAAGCCAAGGAAGAGGAGAGACAGGCCCTGTCGGAACTCACTAACATAATAAGGAAGAAACTCATCACGTTGAGGAGGGCCGAGTGGCACCGAAGGACAGGCAAAGAAAGGGCACGGAAGTGAAGTGCCTTCATTGGCAACCCCTTCGCCTTCACCAAGAGGCTACTGGGCCAGAAGCGCAGCGGCCGCCTTGTTTGCCCTGTAGAAGAGATCAACCATCATCTCAACACCACCTTCAGTGACACTTCAAGAGACCAAGAACTTGGCCCTTGCAAGGCACTGGTGACACCTGCAGAACCAGTGTCCCAATTCAACAGTGCTGAGCCAACCCTGTCAGAGGTAAGAGAAGCTGTCAAATCTGCAAGATCTAGTTCGGTTCCCGGCCCCAGCGGTGTACCCTACAAGGTCTACAAGTAGTGCCCACGGCTTCTTAAACGTCTATGGAAGATCTGACAGGTGATTTAGGGGAGAGGGATAGTCGCCGCCCAGTGGAGGCACGCCGAAGGCGTCTGGATCCCAAAGGAAGAGAACTCAAGCAACATCGAGCAGTTTCATATAATCTCACTGCTCAGCGTTGAGAGCAAGATTTTCTTTAAGATCCTGTCTCAACGACTAACAGAGTTCCTCTTGAAGAACGCCTACATAGATACCTCTGTCCAGGGAGTGGACTGAGGGAGTGCCTGGGTGCCTGGAGCATACAGGAGTGGTGACGCAGCTGATCCGGGAGGCAAGGGAAGGCAAAGGAGACTTAGCAACCCTCCGGCTCGACTTAACCAACGCGTACGGATCTATTCCACACAAGCTTGTCGAAACAGCACTGACAAGACACCACGTTCCTGTGAAGATCCGCAACCTCGTCATGGACTATTACAACGACTTCAGCGCAGCATTGCCCTGTATGGCCATTCCACCAAGCTGCACCTCCCTTTCAGTGGACTAACAGAGGAGTTCAAAGTCACCCGTTCCAGAGAGGTGATGATGTACAGGGATTCGGCAGATGCAAAGGTGGCCTCGACAGGAATTCTCGTCAAGACCGGGAGGAAGTGGCAGGCACAAGAAGCCATCAGCAGAGCGGAGGCAAGGCTGAGGCACAAAACCTTGGTCGGAACCGTGGTAATAGGGAGGGCAGGCCTTGGTAGCTTTCCAAAGCCACGCTATGACCGTGCCTGTGGAAAGGAGAAGCGCCAACTGGTCCAAGACGAGATCCATGCAGAGGTGGAGGAAGAACGCAAGTGCAAGATGGTTGATATGTCCAAGCAAGGGGCGTGGACTAGGTGGGAGCATGCGGATCCTCGCAAACTCACCTGGGCAGGTGACTAACTGCCAAACTAACTCTGGAGAGCTGAACCTCTGCGCACAAAGTACAAAGTTTCTCATCCAGTCAGTCTACGACGTTCTCCTGAGTCAGGCCAACCTTCACACCTGGGGCCTGGCAGACACTCCTGAGTGCAAGTTGTGCCAGAGGAGGGGCACCATGGAGCACATTCTGAGCTGCTGCCCAAAGGCGTTAGGAGAGGGGAGGTATAGCTGGCGCCAAGACCAAGTTTTAAAATCCTTGGCGGATTCCATCTGCACAGCGATACAGAACAGCAAGACCCAGGTTGCCCAGAAGCAGTCAATCACATTCGTAAGAGCGGGGCAGAAGGCAAACCATCAGCCCAACGCTTCAGGAGGGCTCCTCGCTACCGCTTGTGACTGGCAGCTCCAAGTTGACCTGGGAAGGCAACTCAAGTTCCCAGCTAACATAGCTACCACTTCACTCCGCCCAGATATGGTGTTTACATCGGAGTCCACCAAGCAAGTGGTCCTGCTAGAACTGACTGTCCCATGGGAGGACCGGATTGATGAGGCCAACGAGCGCAAGAGGGCTAAGTATGCTGAGCTCACCAGTGAGTGCCGGAGCAACGGCTAGAAAGCCCGCTGTGAGCCTGTCGAGATCGGGTGCAGAGGTTTCGCAGGTCATTCACTCCAGAGAGTGTTCAAACTCCATGGTATTAGAGGACTGCATTTGAGGAGAGCCACTAAGAACATTCTTGAGGCCGCAGAAAAGGCCTCACGGTGGCTGTGGATCCGTAGGGGGGATCCGTGGTGCGCGCTACTTGTACACAAGCCGGGGGGTTGATCGCCCCTGGTTGGGTCGCCTGGTGGAGGGTGTCCGATGATTAAAGACCCGAAACACCCTGAGAACCCAGGTCTATCGCTGAAGATGTGTGTCCAAGTATCACCGTAAGGTGTATTAAAGTTCAACTATACACACTATATACACTACACATGATACACACTATATAAACTATACATACTATATACACTATACACACTATTTAAACTATACACACTATATACACTATATACACACTATATACACTATACACACTTTACACACTATATACACTATACACACTATATACACTATACACACTATACGCACTATACACACTATATTCAGTATTCACACTATACACACTATATACATATATACACTGCTATCCTTATACCTAAACTTAACCATCACTTACCTTATCCCTTATCTTAACCATCTTGAACATTATACCTAAACATAACCATCTCGAAACGTATACGTAAACTTAATCATCTCTAACCTTATACCTCAACTTAACCATCTCTAACATCTCTAACCTGAATGACTTTTCCGGTTCCGGTGAGAGCTACCACTTCCGGTTCTGGTGACGTCTTTGCGTGTGTGTTGCTGTTGTTGTTTTTGCTGTTGTTTTTGTTGTTACTGCTGCTGGAGTTATGTTGCTGCTGCTGTTGTTGCTTTGTGCTGCTGCTGCTGCTAGTCTGTTGCTGTTGTTGTTTCTGTTGTGAGATTACAGTGAGAGGATCATAAGAAGGGTATGTTTTCGGAGAGAGAAAGTCAAAAGGATCTCCCTCCCAAGGTCTGAATGAAAACTTGACCTATAATTAAGGGACTGGATTAAGATGAGATGGTGCACACTGTTGAAATTTCCGTTTCTGGTGAGGGCTACCACTTCCGGTTCCGGTGACATCTTTGCTGTGCGTTACCTTGTTGAGATGAGATGGTACACACTGTTGACTCAATACAGATGAGGAGATTTCTGGTTCCGGTGCTTGTGCGCTGTTTCTTTTGTTTCTACTGTAACTGCTGCTGCTCTTTCTTTTGGTGTTTCTGTTGTTTCTGTGCTGCTGCTGCTGCTGCTGCTGTTCCAGTTGTTGTTTCTGTTTTTGCTGCTGTTGCTGTTGCTGCTGCTGTTGCTGCTGCGGTTGCTGCTGTTTTTGTTGCTGCTATCGTTGCTGCTGGTGTTGTTTTTGGTGTTGCTAACCTTATATCTTAACTGGTGTTGTCATTGCTGCTGCTAACCTTATACCTAAACATTAAACATAAACATAACCATCCCCAGACTTATACCTAAACTTAACCATCACTCACCTTATAGCTCAACTTAACCATCTCAAACATCTCTAACCTGAGTGACTTTTCTGGTTCCGGTGAGAGCTAACACTTCTGGTTCCGGTGACGTCTTTGCGTGTGCGTTGCTGTTGTTTTTACTGTTGTTTTGCTGTTGTTGCTGCTGGTGTTGATGTTGCTGAGGTGGCACGGTGGTGCAGTGCATTGCACTGCTGCCTCACAGCAAGAAGGTCCTGGGTTCGATTCCCGCCTGGGGCACTGTTGGCACCGTGCTCCGGCGGGTTATCTCCCAAACAGGAGCCTTTCTGTGTGGAGTTTGCATGTTCTCCCCGTGCTCACATGGGGTTTCCTCCACCTCACGTCAGTAAGGACCCCCCCCAAAAACATGCACCATCATGGTGTGACCAGCGATGGACACTTATCACCTGGTCCCCCGGGCGCGTCTATGTATGCTGCCCACTGCTCCTGGCTGTGCCCCCGGAGGAAGGACAAGCCAGGATGGTTCAAAAGCAGAGAATCCATTTTACTGGCCACCATCAAAAGCATGTGCATGTGTGTGTGTGTGCAAGCATGTGTTATAGTGTGGTGTGTTGTGTGATAAATAAAGACTGTTTCTTCTTTCTTTCTTCTTCTGCTGCTGTTGTTTCTGTGGTTGCCGCTGCTGTTGTTGCTGCTGTTGTCGTTTTCTGTTGCTGCTGCTGTTGCTGTTGTTTATACTGTCATTGGAGTTGCTTTTATTGTTGTTTTTGTTGTCTTTGTTGCTGCTTCTTTTGTTGTTGCTGTTGTTTCAGGGTGTTACGAGGTTATGCCGAGTGAACCCAGGTGCAGAGAACGAGGCAGAGGCGAGGTGGCAAAAATAAAGGTTTACTTGAAACAAGTACCAAAAACGGACAAAAAACAAATAAGAATTTCGTGGGCTTGAAAACGAGAGCATTGTCAGGAGGCTAGACAAACTCAAGACTGAGCCAGGAAGGACACAAAATACAGGGTATAAATAGGAAAGACAAAAGAGACACAGGTGAAAGCTATGATGAGCTATAATGAGGCTGGGTAATCGGAAACAGAAACAGGTGAAACAAAGCAACATTGATGAGGCAGTACTGGCGGCATCTAGTGGCCGATGCTGGAAGGACCCGGGCGAACCCTGACAGGACCCCCTCGTCCAGGAACGGCTCCCGACGTTCCCCCAGGAAGTGCCGGGTGGCGACAACGGAAAGAGTAGAAGCTTGGGTGCTGCTTTGCATCATATAGGAGCAGAGCATTGGCGCCGGAGGCCCATTCACACAACGTCTTTCATCTGCAGATGTATGGCTGTATCCCCAGTCAGTATGCTGGCAGTTGAAGTCCCCTGTGTAGATGACGGGTGCTGGGACCAGCGGGAGGACCAACACGGTCAGCGTTGATGGTGGGGGCTTATACACGTTGACCACTGATGTGTCCTGGATTTTAGTGACCAGCCACTCAACACTGGAGCCAGGTGGGGACTGGCCACCATCTGTCCAGTTGAGGTCATCCCTCACAAAGGTTGCCAGGGCATGCTGTCTACTGTAGATGGACCCAGCGAGATGGAACCCGGGCAGCCTGAGCTTGTCTTCTTCTGTGCAGTGGGTCTCCTGAAGAAGGACAGCTGCTACGTTAGTTTTGGCCAGATGGCGTATGACCTCCAATTTGGCGGTGGTAAGGCCCTCGACATTGAGTTGAAGCACTGGAATTCCTTGGTACTCGATGATTGGGATGGCCACCCGCCCTGACATGGACCTGCGTCCCCCCGGGCTCTTGCACCTTTCGGTTCTGTGCTGGCGGCTGCGTCTTGTGCCTGCACCTGGGGGTTGGTTGTATGTGTGCGCTCCTAGGGTGTGGGGTCTCCTCGTGCTCCCTGGGACTGGGTCATGCTCCTTGGGGCTGGGAGTGGAGGTTTCTCCACAGCCCTCTGGCTTCTCTGGGGGCCCGGGAGTCTTCTGTGGCTGCAGGGCCGGGTACTCCGGGCTTTCTTTCAGCCACACCCTACGGCTGCGGAGTTCGGGGGGGCTTCGGGGCCGCAACATAATACCGACCTTCTACACCAGTACCAATGGGGATAAGTCATGTACACTCACTGGTGGAACTCTTACACACACACACACACACACACACACACACACACACACACACACACACACACACACACACACACACACACACACACACACACACATACACACACACTGTAAACACACAGTCACTTGACAGGTCTCTGTGTACACACACACACACCCTGTAGTTTGGTGCAACTGAACAACTCCCAGTTTGATGTGAAGAGACGGTGAAAACAGAAGGAGAAGAAGAAGGAGACGGAGAAGGAGAGAGGTTTATGACAGACAGACAGGCTAAGGACAGACAAGTTCAGGACATTGAGGTTCAGGACAGACAGACAGATGTCAATCAGTGTGAACCTGAGGAAGATCTCCAAGCTGCCGGGACGCGGTGAGCGCAGAGTGCAGCTCAGCTTCAGAGGTACACACACACACACACACACACACACACACACACACACACACACACACACACACACACACACACACACACAAACAAGATCTAATTCTTTCTCCTTTTGTATTGTAGAAAAGGAGTTGAAATCTTATGAAATCTACTGAAGGAGTGTAGATACACAGTACATACAGAATGACTAGTGTCTGTCTCTCTGTGTGTCGGTGTGTCTGTCTGTGTGTCTGTGTGTCTGTCTGTGTGTCTGTGTCTGTCTGTCCTTCCTCCAGGTTTCACCCATAAAAGCAGAGTTCTTCAGTGTGAGAGTGTTGCTGACTTTAATGAGGTGACACACACACACACACACACACACACACACACACGCCCCTTGTGGTGGGACTGATGTGCTACGACGTATTACTGATGAAAATGAAACATTCTTAACATGTCGTGTTGAATATACTGTATTAGCACATGTACTGTGGTGAGCAACGTAGCATGTAGCAGTTAGCAGTAGCTAAAGGGTTTCGAGGCAGTGACTCACTGACTGAACAAACTGATAAATCAATATCTTGTTGACTCTGAAGGAGGGACCTGTGTGTGTGTGTGTGTGTGTGTGTGTGTGTGTGTGTGTGTGTGTGTGAGAAAGTGAACCCTCTCGAGTGTTTTTTACGTCATTTAGTTGAACATGTAACTTTTCTTTTGATTGGGGTCAAAACTATGATGGATCCTATTTAATCAATATCTCGTCAATCTGTCGACTGGACTTTTTTAAACTGCCACCAATCCCCCTCTTGGAGAACCATCTTAACATGTTCTTGTCTTTAAACAACTAATCATCATTACAACTCCAAGAGGGGAGAATTACCACGGGTGAGCCAAATAATCATATAACCAAACAACAACAGGTACATGAGAAAACATAAACATAGAGCCAAACAATAACAGGTACATGTAAAATCATAAACATAGAGCCAACCAACATGTACATGGAAAAACATAAACATTAAACCAAACAACAAAATGGAAATGTAAAAACATGGACAGAGAACCATATAACATGTACATTAAAGAAACATAATCATAGAAACAAACAACACCATGTACATGGAAAAACATGAACATAGAACCAAACAACATGTACATGGAAAAACAAACATAGGAACAAACAACACCATGTACATGGAAAACCATAAACATAGAAACAAAAAACGAAATGTACATGGAAAAACAAACATAGAAACAAACAACTAAATATTCATTGAAAAACATAAACATAGAACCAAACAACAACATATAGATGAAAAAACATAAAAATAGAACCATATAACAATATTTACACGGAAAACATAAACACAGAAATAAACAACATCTACATGGAAAAAAAACAACATATAAACAAACAACAACATGTACATGGAAAAACTTGAACATGGAAACAAACAACATGTACATGGAAAAACAGAAACAGAAACAAACAACATGTTCATGGAAAAAAAAACATTGAAACAAACAACATGTACATGGAAAAAAAAAAAAACAGAAACAAACAAAGACATGGACAGGGAAAAACAAACATAGAGCAAAACAACAACATGTACATGGAAAAACATGAACATAAAACAAACAATAACATGTACATGGAAAAACATCAACATAGAACCAAAAAACATGTACATGAATAAACATAAACATAGAATTAAACAACACACATGGAAAAACAGAAACAGAAACAAACATCAACATGTACATGGAAAATCATAAACATAGAAGGAAACAACATGTACATGGAAAAACATAAACATAGAGAAAAACAACATGTACATGGAAAAACATAAACATAGAGAAAAACAACATGTACATGGAAAAACATAAACATAGAACCAAACAACAACATGTATATGGAAAAACATAAACAGACACAAACAACATGTACATGGAAAAAAAAACAAAATAGAAAAAAATAAAGAGGTGTACAGGGAAAAACATAAACATAGAGCAAAACAACAACATGTACATTGAAAAACATGAACATAAACCAAACAACATGTACATGGAAAAACATAAACATAGGAACATACACTATGTACATGGATAAACATAAATATAGAACCAAACAACAACATGTATATGGAAAAACATGAACATAGAAACAAACAAAAACAAGTACATGGAAAACAAAAACATAAAACAAACAACAAAGATGGAAAAACAGAAACAGAAACAAACAACAACGTGTACATGGAAAAACAGAAACATAGAAGCAAACAGCATGTACGTGGAAAAACATAAACATAGAAATAAACAACAATATGTATATGGGAAAAACATAAACATAGAACCAAACAACAACATGTAGATGAAAAACAAAAACATAAAACAAACAACATAGATGGAAAAACCGAAACAGAAACAAACAACAACATGGATATGGAAAAACATAAACATAGAAACGAACAAAAAAATGTACATGGAAAAACAGAAACATAGAAACAAACAGCATGTACGTGGAAAAACATAAACATAGAACCAAACAACAACATGTACATGGAAAAAACAAACATAGAACAGAACAACAAAATGTACATGGAAAAACATGAACATAGAACTAAACAACATGTACATGGAAAACCATGAACATAGAATCAAACAACACACATGGAAAAACAGAAACAAACATTAACATGTACATGGAAAATCATGAACATAGAAACAAACAACAACATGTACATGGAAAACCATAAACATAGAACCAAACAACAACATGTACATGGAAAAATATGAACATGGAACAAAACAACATGTACATGGAAAAAAATAAACATTGAAACAAACAACACACATGGAAAACAAACATAGTAACAAAAAACAACAGGGAAGAAACAAACAAACATGGACATGGAAAAACATAAACATAGAAACGAACAACAGCATGTACATGCAAAAACAAACATTAGAACAAACAACAACATGTATATGGAAAAACATAAACATAGAATCAAACAACACACATGGAAAAAACAGACACAGAAACAAACAACAACTTGTACATGGAAAATCATAAACATAGTAACAAACATGTACATGGAAAAACAAACATATAACCATATAACAACATGTACATGGAAAACAAACATAGTAACAAAAAACAACAGGGAAGAAACAAACAAACATGGACATGGAAAAACATAAACATAGAAACAAACAACATGTACATGGAAAAACATAAACATAGAACCAAACAACATGTACATGGAAAAACATAAACATAGAACCAAACAACATGTACATGGAAAAACATAAACATAGAAACAAACAACAACATGTATATGAATAAAAAAACATTGAAACAAACAACATGCATATGGAAAAAAAAATAGAAACAAACAAAGACATATACGTGGAAAACATAAACATAGAGCAAAACAACAACCTGTACATGGACAAAACATAATCATAGAACCAAAAAACAACATTTACATGGAAAACCATAAACATAGAAACAAAAAACGAAATGTACATGGAAAAACAAACATAGGAACAAACAACTAAATATTCTTTGAAAAACATAAACATAGAACCAAACAACAACATATAGATGAAAAAACATAAAAATAGAACCATATAACAATATTTACACGGAAAACATAAACACAGAAATAAACAACATCTACATGGAAAAAAAACAACATATAAACAAACAACAACATGTACATGGAAAAACTTGAACATGGAAACAAACAACATGTACATGGAAAAACAGAAACAGAAACAAACAACATGTTCATGGAAAAAAAACCATTGAAACAAACAACATGTACATGGAAAAAAACCCAAAACAGAAACAAACAAAGACATGGACAGGGAAAAACATAAACATAGAGCAAAACAACAACATGTACATGGAAAAACATGAACATAAAACAAACAATAACATGTACATGGAAGAACATCAACATAGAACCAAATAGCAACATGTTCATGCAAAAACATTAAGATAGAACCAAACAATAACATGTTCATTGAAAAACAGACATAGAAACGAACAAACTGTACATGGAAAAACATTAACATAGAAACAAACAACGTGTATATGGAAAAAACAACATAGAAACAACAACATGTACATGGAAAAAATACAACATAGAAACAAACAATAATATGTTTGTGGAAAAACATAGACATAGAAACAAACAACATGTACATTGAAAAACATAAACATTAAACCAAACCTAAAAGGAGAGGGATGGAACCAGGAGAGTGTTCGGGGGATGTTCAATGCAGGTGCTGGTGGTGTGTGTGAGTATACAGGACTTGTCCCAATTGGTTCTGGTGTGTAAGGTTTGTATTATATTGTGGCGCCTCCAAGCAGCGGACAAGGTCCCGAGCTGCCCCTGAGTCCTGCAGCTGTACCGACACTGCAGAAAAGCTCTTAGCACCCTGCCCTGCAGCCACAGAAGACCCACTGGACCCAGAGCAGCTGGATGCCCATGGATCAACCCCCACGCCCGGCCCCGAGAAGCATAAACCATTCCCAGAGAGCAGGAGGAGACCCTGCACCCTGAGGCGCACACATATACAGGCACGGGTGTGGCAAGAAGGTCCTGGGTTCGATTCCTGCCTGGGGCGCTGTTGGCACAGTGCTCCATCTCCCAATTAGGGGACTTTCTGTGTGGAGTTTGCATGTTCCCCCTGTGCTCACATGGGGTTTCCTCCACGTTACATCAGTAAGGACAACACCAAAAACATGCACAACATCATCGTCTGACCAGCCATGGACATATGTAACCAGGTCCCTGGGCACATAGTTGAATGCTGCCCACTGCTCCTGGCTGCCCCCACCCCCCCCCAGCCCCCCCAGCAGAGGAAGGACAAGCCAGAATGGGTCAAATGCAGAGGACCTATTTCACCAGCTACCATCCAAAGTGTGTGTGTTTGCATGAATGCATGTGTTGTTGTGGTTTGCTGTGTGACAATTAAAGATTCTTCTTCTTCTACAACCCACGTGCACCCAGAAGGACAAATCTCTTCCTGGAGCCAGGTTCTGCCCTGACAGACCAACCCCCCCACCCCGTTAGTTATTTAGACATAGCTTTGACTTTGGGCGGGAGCAGCCGAGCCTGGCACAGAGGGCGTAGGTTGGAGAGGGATTTGGAGGTGTGGCTAACCAGGACCTCCTCCCTCACTGGCAACCGGCCCTTTTACCGGACACCCGGAAATGTAGTGTCCAGCTAGACCGCAGTAGAGGCAAAGGTTCCCCACCCGGCATCTCTCCTTCTACTCTGGGGTGAGGCTGGCCCGGCCAACCCGCATGGGAGAGGCCTCACTCGTGGGTTGACGGGCCGGAAGAGCTGGCGGCCCGGAGGAACCTGGAAGACGGGTTGCTGGGCGGCGCTCCACTTGCCTCTGACGCCTCTCTCGCTGGCGGGCCTGGATGCGTCGGTCGATACGGGAAGCAAGCTCAATGATGCCATCGAGAGAGGTGGGCAGGTCGTGGGAAACTAGCTCATCCTTCACGTACTCTGCTAATCCCATCAGGAACGCGTCAATCTGGGCTGCCGGGTTCCACTCGCTCAGTTGAGCCTGGGTGCGGAAGTCGATCGCGTAATCGACCATGGGGCGGGACCCTTGACTGAGACCCAAGAGACCACCAGCAGCATTGGGACCTTGTGATGTCATCTCGTGATGTCACCTCGAACACCTTGCGGAGCTCGGCGGCGAAGGCGGGGAAGGAGGGGCAGGCTGGTGTGCGTCGTTCCCACTCGGCCGTTCCCCACAGCCGAGCACGGACCGTCAGGTGATTTACGGTGAATGCCACCCTGGCTTCCTCGAAGGCGAAGGTGTGGGGATGCAGAGCGAAGAGGATGGAACAGTTCGTAATGAACGGACTACAGCCGTCTGCGTCTCCGGCGTAGCGTTCTGGAACCCCCACCCGGGGCTCCAAGGAGTACCCAGGCTGGGCCGGGGCTGGTGCAGGTGGGTCCGGGGAAGCAGGCGACGGGATGAACTGACCGAGGGCTATGGCGAGCTGCTGGACCTGGGCAGCTAGCGTGGCGAGCCCTTGCTCCTGGCTAGCCGCTGCTAGCCGAACGTCCGCTGAGGTCAGGACAGCCTCCTGGTGTTGGTGCTGTGACTCCACCCTTCCCAGGTTGTGCCAGCAACTCAGGGTTGTGTGCTAGGTCCATTGTTGGCCAGATTGTACTGTAACTGGTGTGGTTAGGACCCAATTGCAGTACAAAGACAGGCAGGGATATTTGGTAATGTCTTTTATTTGTAGAGCGGACGGTAGACAGGCAGGGGGCAGGCAGGATACATCGTCGGGACAGGCAGGATCGATAACGAGGACTGCAGACAGAAGACAGGCGGAGTGGCAGGCAGGATACGTGGTCGGAGCGAGGCAGAGTCGGTAGCGGGGAATCAGTCCGGAGAACGCTGGAGAGTCTGGTGAAAGCATCGAAGACAATCTGGCAATGGGTGACTGGTGAGAGAAGTATATATAGTGGTTAGATTGCAGATCTGGAACAGCTGTGTGCGCAGGTGAATAGAGTTAGGCTAATGGGACAGGTAAGGAGAGGGAGGGGAAGGTAGAAGAAGGCGGAGATCATGACAGGATTGTGTTTGGACAGCCCCATGCCATGGGGCGCCTCCTGGCAGTAGTGTGAATAGCACCTTGGAATGGTTCCCTCTCGTATCCCGCATCCTTTCACTATATTACCATGTAGCTGTATTTTCCATCTGGCAACAGCAGCTCCACTGCAGCCTGGAGGTCCTAGAGGGGGATTCCTCCTCCTGAGGTTTCTTCTCTGTGTCCTTGCTCGGGTGAAGCTTCACACCAGGGTGAGCTGTTGGTTTCAATCTGAAATGTGAGACTGGACTTCCTCAGGCTTGGTGAACCGTTGATTCTCCAGAGAAGAACCAGGACCTGGAAGACCTTGGACCCAGTTCCCCTTCACTTAGCTCATACTTAACCCTTACAACTGCCTTCCTTTTTCAAGTCCACTTCCTGAATACATGTTGTACCAACCTTCTCTTAATAATACTAATAGGCTAACCCGATACTGGTGTTATACTGTTACAATCTCAATAACACTGTGTGTTAATAATGTGTGTGTGTGTGTGTGTGTGTATGTGTGTGTGTGCGTGTGTGTGTGTGTGTGTAGCACTTCCGCTGGCCTCATTATGGAAACGTCATCAGCGACGAGGTTCTGACCGTCAGTGTTTACAACTGTAGTAAAGTCTTTTCTAACAGGTGACACACACACACACACACACACACTGACAAACACACACACACACACATTCTCTCTCTCTTTTATACACATTATGTGTGTACTTTAGAGTGTACGTGTGCATTAGTTAATTGTTAGAGTTTATTGTCTCCAAGGCTTGTAAAGTGTGTGTGTGTGTGTGTGTGTGTGTGTGTGTGTGTGTGTGTGTGTGTGTAGGTTACTGGGTGAACTGATAATCAGTCTTCAACATGTTGTGTCCACTGGGAGGCTGTTGCTCCGGGAACCACTGACTGACAGCAACTACAGTCTGACTGAGGTAGGATAGATACACATCTTCTTCTTTTTCTTTCGGCTGCTCCCATTAGGGGTCGCCACAGCGGATCATCTGCCTCCAATACTTTCTGTTCTGCGCATCTTCCTCCCTTACACCACCCGCCTGCATGTCCTGCCTCAGCACATCCATAAAGCTTCTCTTTGGCTTCCTCTTTTCCTCTTGCCTGGCAGCTCCATCCTAAGCATCCTTCTCCCAATGTAACTCTCATCTCCCCTACACACGTGTCCAAACCATCTCAGTCTGGCCTCTCTCACTTTTCCACCAAACTGTCCAACCTGAGCTGTCCCTCTAATGTCCTCATTCTTAATCCTGTCCATCCTTGTCCCTCCCAATGAAAATCTCGACATCCTCAACTCCATCTCCAGTTCAGCCACCTGCCTTTTTGTCCTGTAGGCTTTCCCCTTCACTCTTGCTGGAGCCCATCTATCACAGATCACTCCAGACACTCTTCTCCACCCACTCCACCCTGCCTGTACTCTCTTCTTCACATCTCTCCCGCACTCTCCGCTGCTTGAATGGTCGACCCCAAGTACTTTAACTCATCCGCCTTCTCAAGATTCAAGATTCAAGATTCAAGAGGTTTATTCGTCACATACATATACATATTTTCATACATATATGCAGTGAAATGTAATGCAACGCACCCGGTGATAACACACAATATGTCCTAGGTAAAATTTCTTTCTAAAAGACCAACTAACTGACTCCTAAAACGTAATACAGTAAGTCGAATACTTATAGAATAAATATAAAAATATATAGAATAAAATAAAATACAATAAAATAAATTGAAATAAAATGGAATAGATAGAGGGAATATGCTTATGTATATGGAATAGGCAATTATGTATATACAGATATGTGCATTAAAGTGGCATGTGAATTAAAGTGGCATGTGAATATAATGAGGTAGTGTTTGGGATAATACAGTACAGTATACAGCAGTACGGCGCAGCAATACGGCATCACGAACAACCCTGAACAGTGACACAGTATGCGGTACAGTATGCTACATAATAGTACAGTAAGGTAGTGCAGCCTATGTGTGTGGCTCAGTGAGGACCCCTGGTGAGGTCAGCGTTGACAGTTCTAATGGCTTGCGGGAAAAAACTCCGTCTCAGTCTCTCTGTTCTCGCTGTGTGACTGCAGAGGCGCTTGCCTGACCGCAGCAGCTGGAACAGTCCGTTGTTGGGGTGATGAGGATCCTTCATGATCCTACGGGCTCTGCTACTACACCTCCTGGTGTATAACTCCTGCAAGGAGGGGGGGGTAGTTCCAGTGATACGTTCAGCTGAACGCACCACCCTCTGCAGGGCCCGCCTGTCCTGAGCAGTACAGCTCCCAAACCAGGCAGTGATGTTGCCTGTCAGGATGCTCTCCACTGCTCCAGAGTAGAAGGACTTGAGGATCCTCACCGAGACCCGGAATTTCCTCAGCTGCCTGAGGTGGTAGAGACGCTGCCTCGCCTTTCTCACCAGAGTGTCTGTATGTACAGTCCATGTTAAGTCCTCTGTGATGTGGACTACCAGGTATTTGAAGCTGCTCACCCTGTCAACAGAAGTCCCATTAATCACCAAGGGTGCGTGCGTCCTCGATTGTGATCCTTGCCTAAAGTCCACAATCAGCTCCTTAGTTTTGCTGACGTTAAGGTGGAGGCTGTTGTCCTGGCACCGGAGTGACAGGTCAGCCACCTCCTCGCGGTAGGCCTTCTCGTCCCAGTCGGTGATCAGGCCCACGACAACGGTGTCGTCAGCAAATTTTATGATGGTGTTGGAGCTGGACCTGGCCACACAGTCATGTGTGTACAGGGAGTACAGTAGGGGGCTGAGGACGCAACCCTGGGGGGATCCTGTATTCAGGGTGAGGGGGCTTGACATGTGCTTTCCCACCCTGACCACCTGGGGGCGGGCTGAGAGGAATTCTGAGAGGCAGGGGATGGTAGCTCAGGCGGTAGAGCTGGTCGTCTAGTAATCTAAAGGTTGCTGGTTCGATCCCAGGCTCCTCCTGCTAGCATGCTGTAGTGTCCTTGAGCAAGACACTTAGCCCCTAATTGCTCCTGATGGCTGCGTCCATCGGCGTTTGAACAATTGTAAGTCGCTTTGGATAAAAGCGTCTGCTAAATGACTAAATGTAATGTAATGTAATTCCAGGATCCAGGTGCACAGCGGAGCATTCAGTCCGAGCTCCTTCAGCTTGACAGCCAGTCTGGTGGGGACCATGGTGTTGAAAGCTGAACTATAATCAATGAACAGCATTCTCACATAGGCCCCCTCTGGCCATCCAGATGCGTGAGCGTGGTGTGCAGTACCTGGGAGACTGCGTCATCCGTGGATCTTTTCTGCCAGTACGTGAACTGCAACGGGTCCAAGGTGCGGGGGAGGGAGGCGCAGATATAATCCTTAATCAGCCTCTCGAAACACTTCATGACCACCGAGGTGAGGGCCACAGGACGGTAGTCATTCAGGCAGGCAGGAGAGGTGATCTTCAGGACAGGAACGACGGTGGACCTCTTGAAGCAGGACGGGACCACTGATTCAGCCAGGGAGATGTTGAATATTGTAGTGGACACCAGAGCTAGCTGGTTAGCACAGGTCTTCAGTACACACCCAGATATGCCATCTGGGCCCGCAGCTTTCCTGGTGTTCACACGCATCAGAGCCCTCCTGACCTCGTGCACGGACACTGAGAGTGCGTGCTCATCCCCAGCGGTGTAACTCCAATTTGCCGGCGAGCTAGCGGTGCTGTTGCCGGACTCGAACTGCGCATAAAAGGAGTTCAGTTGGTTGGCTTGGGAGGCGTCCACACTCGTGGCTGGGGAGGAGCTGCTGTTGTAATTCCTAATAACCACCTCCACTCCTTGAATTCTCAGCATTTCGCCACTCTCCCTCCCATTCAGGCACCTGTTGTCTGTCTTACTCATGCAGACTTTCATTGCTCTTCTCGCTAATGCATGCCTCCACTTCTCCAGGCTCTCCTCCACCTGCCCCTACTCTCGCTAGAGATCACAATGTGATCTGCAAACATCATAGTCCACGGAGACCCTGCCTGATTTAATCTGTTAACCTGTCCATCACCATTGCAAACAAGAAAGGGCTCAGAGCTGATCCTTGATGCAATCCTACCTCCACTTTGATTGCCTTCGTCACGCCTATTGCACACCTTTATACTGTCTGACTGCCCTCATACATATCCTGTACCACTCTTACCTACTTCTCTGCCACCGCCGACTTCCTCATGCAATACCACACTTCCTCTCTCAGCACCCTATCATATGCTTTCTCTAAATCCACAAAGACGCAGTGCAACTCCCTCTGGCCTTCCCTGTACTTTTCCGTCAGCATTCTTAAAGCAAACATTGCATCTGAAGTACTCATTCCTGGCATGAAACCATACTGCTGCTCGCTGATCTCCACCTCTCCTCTTAACCTAGCCTCCACAAACCTTTCCCATAGCTTCATGCTGTGGCTGATCAACTTCATTCCCCTGTAGTTACTACAGCTCTGTACGTCTCCCTTATTCTTGAAGATGCGTACCAGTACACTTCTTCTCCACTACCCCGGCATCCTCTCCCTTTACAGGATGGTGTTAAAAAGTCTTGTTAGGAACGCCACTGCCATCAGTCACTAATCTCTTTCATATTGCACCTCCTGCATAAGATGTAGTCCACCTGTGTGCACCTTCCTCCACTCTTGTATATTACCCTGTGTTCCTGCCTCTTCTTGAAATACATATTCACAACAGCCAATTCCATCCTTTTGGCAAAATCCACCATCTGTCCTTCCACATTCCTCTCCTTGACACCATACCTACCCATCACCTTCTCGTCACCTATGTCTCTGATCCCTTCGCCAACATGCCCATTGAGATCTGCTCCAACGACCACTCTCTCTCCCTTGGGGACACTCTCCACCACTACATCCAATTCACTAAAGACCTCTTCTTTCTCTTCCATCTCACACTCATCTTGGGGAGGATATACACTGACCACATTCATTATCACCCCTTTAATTTCCAACTTCATGCTCATGACTCTGTCCAACACTCTCATCACCTCCAAAACACTCTTGACAAATTCTTCCTTCAAGACCATCCCTACTCCATTTCTCCTGGCATCCACTCCATGGTAGAACAGTTTGTACCCGGCTCTGATACTCCTGGCATTACTCCCCTTCCACCTGGTCTTTTGTACACATAGTACATCTACCTTCCTTCTCTCCATCATGTCAGCCAGCTCTCTCTCTTTACCCTTCATAGTGCCAACGTTTCTACTCTCAACTCTGCTCTCCTACTCTTCTTCTTCTCATGCTGTCTCCGGACACACGTTACCCCCTCTTCTTCTTCGGCTGACGGTAGCACAATTTTCATTGGCACCCTGTTGGCAAACAGCACCAGTGGTGGTCATAGTTAATCCGGGCCTCGACCGATCCGGTATGGAAATCAGATTTGTTGTCTGCATTTTTGATTTGGCATGGTTTTTATGCCAGATGCCCTTCCTGATGCAACCCTCTCTATTCATCCGGGCTTGGGACCGGCACTGATGAAACACTGGCTTGTGCACCCCCAGTGGCTAGATTCACATAACATGTGGGTAGGATTGATAAACACAACATGTATAAATACTGTATTTAAAATGTAAAATGTGTTTACTGTATGTATAACATGTGTACTGTGTGTATAATGTATGTAGTGTGTGTAAAATGTGTGTAATGTGTGTTGTGTAAAATGTCTTTCTTGTGTGTATAATGTGTGTACTGTGTGTATAATGTGTGTATGATGTGTGTATTGTGTGTATAATATGTGTACTGTGTGTACTACAGATTGTGGTGGAGCTGGAGCTGCGGTACCACCCAGTCCAAGGTGCAGCAGGAGGGTGGGATGGGGCCGACTTCCTGAAACCACACAGGTAAGACCCATAGGACCCATAGGTCCTATGGGTCCTTCCCAGCCCTACCCAGTTCTATGGGTTAGAACTGGGTAGGGCTGGTTAGGGCTGGTTAGTATCAGGGTTAAGACATTTTGGTATTTTTTAGTATTTATAGAGCTTATTGTGCGTAATCACCGGGTGTCATGACATTTCACTGCATATATGTATGAACGTATGTATATGTATGTGACAAATAATCTCTTGAACTTGAACATGAAGACTGGGTAGGACTGGTTAGGAGTGGTTAGGTTTAGGGTTAGAACTAGGTAGGCTGGTCAGGGCTGGTTAGGGTTCGGGTTAGGACTGGGTAGGGCTGGTTAGGGTCAGGGTTAGGACTGGGTAGGGCTGGTTAGGGTTAGGACTGGGTAGGGCTGGGTAGGACTGATTAGGGTTAGGGTTATGACTGGGTAGGGCTTGTTAGGACTGGTTAGGGTCAGGGTTAGGACTGGGTAGGGCTGGTTAGGGTTGGGACTGGGTAGGGCTGGTTAAGGTTAAGGTTAGCACTGGGTAGGGCTGGGTAGGACTGATTAGGGTTAGGACTAGGTAGGGCTGGTTAGGCTTCAGGTTAGGACTGGGCAGGGTTGGTTAGGGCTGGTTTGGGTTAGGACTGGGTAGGGCTGGGTAGGACTGGTTAGGATTAGGACTAGGTAGGGCTGGTGAGGACTGATTAGGGTTAGGGTTAGGACTGGGTAGGGCTTATTAGGACCGGTTACGATCAGGGTTAGGACTAGGTAGGGCTGGTTAGGGTTCGGGTTAGAACTAGGTAGGGCAGGTAAGGGCTGGTTAGGGTTAGGGTTAGGTCTGGGTAGGGCTGGTTAGGACTGGTTCGGGTCAGGGTTAGGACTGGGTAGGGCAGGTTAGGGTTAGGACTGGGTAGGGCTGGTTTGGGTAAGGGTTAGGACTGGGTAGGGCCTGTTAGGGATGGTTAGGGTTAGGGTTAGGACTGGGTAGGGCTGGATAGGACTGGTTAGGGTTAGGACTGGGTAGGGATGGTTAGGGTTAGGGTAAGGACTGGGTAGGGCTTGTTAGTGTTAGGATTAGGACTGGGTAGGGTTTGGAAGGACTGGTTAGGACTGTGTAGGGCTGGTTAGGGTTAGGGTTAGAACTGGGTAGGGCTGGTTAGGACTGGTTAGGACTGTGTAGGGCTGGTTAGGATTAGAATTGGGTAGGGCTGGTTAGGACTGGTTAGGTTTAGGACTGGGTAGGGCTGGTAAGGGTTAGGGCTAGGACTGGATAGGGCTGGTTAGGACTTGGTAGCGCTGGGTAGGACTGGTTAGGGTTAGGGTTAGGAATGGGTAGGGCTGGTTAGGGTGAGGACTTGGTGGGGCTGGGTAGGACTGTTATGGTTCGCACTGAGTAGGGCTGGTAAGGGTTAGGACTGAGTAGGGCTGGTTAGGGTTCGGGTTTGGACTGGGTAGGACTGGGTAGGGCTGATTAGGATTAGGGTTAGGACTGGGTAGGACTGGGTGGGGCTGGTTAGGGGTAGTAAGGGTAAGTCAATGTTGGTTAGCGCTGGGATGCGTTTAGGTTGTTTAGGGCTGATTATTTAATATTGATATTTGATATGATTTAATATCAATATTTAGAATTCTTCTGTCTCTCCCAGCTCTGGTTTGATCATCAAAAATGTTGGCTTTGAAGAACCTGAAAGGTAAGACACGCAGCCTGTCTGTCTCACTGTCTCTCTCTCTATCTATCTGTCTGTCTGTCACACACACACACACACACACACACACACACACACACACACACACACACACACACAAACAAACTGTAACCTCCCCATGATTGGCTTATCAGTGTTCCTTAGATTTTCCGACTACTCTGAAGCTGCTTTAACACATGAACTCTGGACATTGTCCAGATATCAGGTCTGGAAATTGTCCAGATAATCAGGTCTGGACATTGTCTGAAGTTGCCCTTTTCACACATGCAGCACACACACAACTGGAGATTGTCTGTGTCAGCCGAGTTCACACCACCTGAAAAAACTGTTTGTTTAGACGAGGGGCGGAGCCTGTGTAGAGCATGCACGAGGCAGGACATGACGCTGCAGAGTTTTAGCACACCCAAGATGGCGGACGGGCTACCGACATATCATTAATTGTGACTTTTTTACGTAGACACTCCCTGTACTTGGATGTAGCCGTGATACAAACCTAAGAGTGGAAAGGAATATAAAGGAAAGCAGAAAGGAGTAGGAAGCAGCTACGCTTTGACCCTTCTCCACCCTTGGTGAGTGGGTGTAGTGATGATAACTCTAGAATTTGAATTTGAATTAGAAGAAGAATTAGAAGAATCTTTACTGATCACAAGACACGCCTCACATGCATACATACACACATGCACATGCTTTTTCTATCATGCACCAGTCGCATGATAGATATGTCATCAACACGGGACATGCCCACTCACTCGCTGTGAATGCTCTGGACAATAACCTGCTCTGTTCCCACATAGCGCTCAGTCTGACATAATGCAGACTTTGTACTACGGTGCTGGCTGGGTACAGTCCGAGTAATGTCCGGTCCAAATGATTCGGACATTTGCGTTCACACAAACAGCTCCTCTGGTTAATGTCCAGATAGTTTCAGGATTGCAGTGTGTGGTGGAACATGGGGCGTAGTTAAGCCGTGGCTGCAGATGGCAGCATGGCTTCCTTCCGGGGAAGGGACCTTCCTTAATGTTTGTCTGTCTTGCAGAGAGGTATTGGCTCACGGGGCATGTCATTCGTCCAGGAGCCAGACTGAAGCGTCATTCCTCTTGCACCCAGAAAGATTATTATTCCTGTTTATCATTTTGGCCCTGAGTCCTTCAGTTCCATTTTTTCATAAAAACTTGCGCGGTGTCAGCAACCCAGTGCTAGAAAGACGTGGTCTAAACTCCCTAAACCCTTACATGTGGGTAGAGACTCTCACACAGTGCATGTGTGAAAGCAGCTTAAGATTTGACCTGTCTCTCTTCCTGTCTCTTGTCTGTCCTCCAGCCTGCGGCAGACAGCCGGATCCGACCAGACAGACAGACAGGCTCGCAGACTGGGGCGGAGCCTGGTGAAGACGGGAGACACAGAAGATGATGAAGACGACGACGATGATGACATCACAGACCTTGAGGCTTCAAATATCACCTTTACTCCTCTACTGAGGTAGCTATCTGTCTGTCTCTCTGTTCGTCCATCTGACTAATATCAGGACTAATAAATCTCTGTGTGCATACAGTCGCTCCAGAGCTCTTTCCAGACACATTTTGGCAGCAGCTCCCAGAGTGCAGAGCTTCCAGGTGGGTCAAAGGTCACAGGTCCAAGGTCATGTTGTCTGTTTCTGTCAGACGCATACAACTGCTTCACCTGTGTGTGTGTGTGTGTGTGTGTGTGTGTGTGTGTAGGTCAACGTGAACATCCTCGAGGCTCAGAAATTGGTTGGAGTGAATATAAATCCTGCTGTTTTCATCAAAGTGGGAAACCAGAAGAAACACACAGCAACACAGAAATCTACCAACTGTCCATTTTACAATGAGGTGCAACGCAGTAGAACTAAGTAGAATCGAGGCGTGGGTGGGCATGGGGGTCCTGCCGGCTCGCCCGTGCGGCAGGCGGCTCGGGCAGGGTGTCGGTCTGTCGCTGTGGGGCTGGGATCCGGGCCCGCGGTCCGTGCCTTGCGCCCGTGGCCTGAGTTTTGTGCCGGCGGCTGCGTCTTGTGCCTGCACCTGGGGGATGGTTGTATGTGTGCGCCCCTAGGGTGCGGGGTCTCCTCGTGCTCCCTGGGACTTGGGGCTGGGCGTGGGGGTTGCTCCACAGCCCTCTGGCTTCTCTGGGGACCCGGGGGTCTTCTGTGGCCCCAGGGCCGGGTACTCTGGGCTTTCTTTCAGCTCTAGGGTGTCTACAGGGCTGGAGAGTTCGGGGGGGCTTCGGGGCCCTTTCCGCTGCTTGGAGGCGTCGCAACATAATACCTTCTACACCAGTACCAATGGGGATAAGTCATATACACTCACCGTTGGACATCTTACACACACACACACACAGACATACACAAACACACACACACACACACACACACACACACACACACACACACACACACACACACACACACACACACACACACACAGGCGGTCCCATCACGCATGCAAACACCACCAAACCTGCTTCGAGTGCAACCCAGCACCCTCCTGGTTGAATTCCTTTCCTTTCCTCCCTCATTTACTGCCATAACTATGACAGGAAGAGGCCACGTGACCAGTTTTCCTGGACCTAATTCATTGTTTTTCAATACATGTTGTCATCCAATGTGTATGTTTTTGTGTAAATATTGTTTGCTTCTATGTTTATTTGTCTCACCTGTGGTGATTCTCCCCCTCGGAGTAGTGATCAGTTGTTTAGAGACCCAAACATGATAAATAGTTCTCAAAGAGGAGGGTTGGTGGTAGTTCTCTATAACCAAAAACTGTGCTCTTGTCATTCTACAGGTCATCCACAGGACAGAGTTATTGCAGCAGTTCTTGATGATTTAAGAATTAATAAAGAGTTGCATTGCAGGTTGATTTCAGTTTGTTGTAGTTTAGTTGCATAGTGAAGCCAGCAGCAGATGTCCATGTTTCCCAGTCAGACCCAACAGAAACATAGCGAAAGAAAAGAACATTAAACTCTGAATTGATCCTCGTGGAACACCTAAGGAAATGACGAGATGTAACACTTTCTGGTTGAGTCGATTCTATTATAAGTGTCTAATAATCACAACTTCCTTTCCCCATTTCTTTCCAGAATTTTATGTTTGAGTTCCATGAAGCTACTGACATCCTGTTTGATAAAGTGATAGAGATTAAGGTCAGTTCCTCTGCTTCTTGTCTGATCTGATTCATACGAATGTGCTGAGGTAAGGCTGGACATGACCCTGACTGAATCACAAGATCCTAAAATTTGAGCGGATGCTCCCAGATTGGCAGCAGGGAAGAAGTGGCCCCTGACTGGAGCTAGATGGCAAGCAAAGTCAGCTCTCAGCCATGGAGACATAGTGGGTCAGGTACAGACTGGAAGAGGCTAAGTCTGGGAACTGGGATGTCTACATGGCACAGGGTAACACCGACGTAGAGGAGAAAGCTGGTTGTAGCAGAGGTGTGTCTATAAATGTTTATACCGGAGGAGGATAGCACATGTGAAAGGGCTGTCTCACAGTGGACAAGTTGGGAAAACCTGGAGCACCATAAACTATGCATGAAGTAGAGTCTAAAAGTCAGAAAAAATACTGCTTATATTATAAAAAATATTCTGTATATTATAGAAGCCATTAGAAACCGTTAATCACAATCAATCTTCAATAATCAAATCCTACTTTAAATTGTCTGATGGCGGCTTTGCGCCCGAGCCCTGGGGGCCGAGGACTGGGAAGGCACAGTGAAGCCAGGGCATAGCTGCTGGAGTGCAGTGAAGCTGAGACGTAGCGAAGCTGGGGTGTAGCTGCTGGAGCGCGGCAAAACCGGGGAACAGTGAAGCCAGGGCGTAGCTGCTGGAGTGCAGCGAAGACCGGGATCCCGGATGACCCTGCACAGATTTACAGGGATCTCCTGCCCCGGTCCCTAAAGAGGGGACCGGTGCAGTACGCCAACACCGTACATTACAGTTCAATGGAACCCTAACACCACGTTCTATGAGCTCAACTAATGCATCTTTACATATTGATTTGAATTTTAATCAATCTTGGGGGATCCTTTCAGTGAAGAGACGCTAGTGTTTTGTGTGTAAGTCCATGTTGTGTATTGAACAGGAGTCGCTGTCCCTATGCATTCTGGGAATAAGACATGCCCGCATGCCTTCCAAAGTGGAGCCAGTGTCAACGTAAAGAATGAGAATGTTCATTATAACAACAACCATCACATTCAGGACACTGACACACATGTCTCCAAAGTCCAGGAAGCAAATGTCTGTGACATTTACTGAGTAGGAAGGTCAACAGGAAGTGAACATGAAGAAAGCACAACAGGAAGGACAGGAAGTGAACATGAAGAAAGCACAACAGGAAGGGCAAGATGGACAACAGGAAGTTGGTGCTAGTTGGAAGTGAACTGTGCTCATAACACGTTGCCTTTCTCTTTTAAGAAAAGATCTTTCAAATGAATAGATTTTCACGCCAAATGCTTTTGATTTGATTTGCTTTTCACTTCCTGTCAGGTGTTCCACAGACGAACGCTGGCTTTTCTCATGACTCACATCGGGACGTTTAAGATTGACATCGCAACAGTCTACAGCCAACCAGGTTCTAAAACCATGACAAACAATTACTAGTAATACTAGTAATACTAGTATTACTAGTATGACAGTTGCATATACTAGCAGTTCTCAGTGTATGTATAGAACAGTATATGGTACTACTAGTTTAATCTATAATATAATAATGTTTGTCATCTTGTCAGAACACAATTTCTACCAGAAGTGGGCTCCCCTCAGCGACCCTGCAGACACCAGAGCAGGGATCAAAGGTTACGTCAAGGCTAGCCTCGGTGTGCTAATGAAAGGCGACGCTCTTGGCATGCCCAGTCTGCCGCCCGTCTCAAGCTCCGGGGCCAATGAAGACATAGACAAGTGAGTAGGAAAGGGATCATGTCTTTTTCATGGTCATTTTCTTTTTTTTTTTTTTTTGCCGGGGCAGGAGCATGACAGACATGACATGCCGCCCGCCACATCCCCATCCACATAGCTTGCACCTCACCTGTCCTGCAAACCCTAGGCCTATTGTGTGGTGTATGTACTGAGTTTGAGTTCTGGCACTGGGAGAGATAGATGAAGCACCACCAGATCAATCAGGGGTGCTGCAGGCCAAGGAGCAGCCACGCGGACCCCATCCTTTGATGGCCACATCAAGAGATTGATCAATACCTCAACTACTACTACTACTAGTAGTAATAGTACTCCCATAGTCCTACTGCACTGTTTAGCTACGCATAACTGCGCAACTTGTCAACATGAACATTTGATTATTTTGAACCTGTGCTGTCAGCAGCTCCGTATAACACCAGGTGTTTGACTCTTTATTAAACAACAAGAAGCACTTCCAATACCGCCCTCCTGTGCACCACCTGTGGAATGACCAGAACATTTTTGCAGGACCCTAATCAGCATTACATTTTTCCAAGAAGGAGAATCACCACATGAGACAAATAAATAGAAACAAAAACAGAAACATAGAAACACATAATGTATTTGTATGTAATTAACATGTATTTGACAAAACATAATGGATTAGACAAGAACTGGGACAGCAATAAAGGGGCGTTTACAGTAAAGGAGGAGGATACGATCAGGGTTAGTGTGGGTGTTCTGGCGTGTGTTGAAAGCAGAAGCTGGTAGTGTGTGTGTGTGTGTGTGTGTGTGTGTGTGTGTGTGTGTGTGTGTGTGTGATGTGTCAGTGCAGAAGATTTGAGATTTGTCCCAGGCCATGCAGCCATCTATGATCCCCGCAGCCATACAGACACCCCACGACCGTAAGACCACTCCAAGCACATTGCACCGCAGCCACAGAAGACCCCCCAACCCACAGAGAACCCGAGAGGAGGCAGACCTGGTGACCCCATGGCAAACCATGTCCCCACGCTAACCTGCCAGCGACCGCCCACCCAAGAAGCAGAATGCGATTAAAAGTGCGGGGTGTGGAGATACAAGTCTAACCTGAACCACACCACCTCCTGCCCCAATTTTTATCAAGTGGCCCCCTGAGGAGAGAGCAAGCAACCTGGGTGATGGGCCCCAGGAGACCTCTGCTGTAGTACATCCTTACCTAGCTCATGTAAAGTTCTGATCTGCTCCATTAGGAACCTGTTGCTCCCTAAAGGTCTGGGGGCAGAGCGTCCATGGGCTCGCTTTACTCTGAGGGTCTACCAGGCAGAGGGGCTGCCCACCATGGAGGCGGGGCTTCTGGCTAGCCTCGCCAAGGTCACCGACAGGAAGGTGTTCATCGACCCCTACGTCCAAGTCACCTTTGCAGGTCAACAGGTATAAACACACAATACCAGGTGTACACATTGTGTATTTTATGGGGTAGTGGGTTAGTACTACAGGGCGACAGGTGTCTTCCTTCTTAACTGAATCTTAACAGTGACCAGCCCGCCCAAATCTCTCAGTCACATGGGGTTTCCTCCACCTAACGTCAGTAAGGACCCCCACCAAAAACATGCACACATCATCGTCTGACCAGCGATGGACACTCGTCACCAGGTTCCCGGGCGAGTCCGCGAAAGGCTGCATTGTGCCCCCTGCATGGTGCCCCCGCACAGCCAGGAGCAGTGTGGGGCCACAATGCAGGGGGCACAATGCAGAGGCCTCATTTCACAGGCCACCATCCAAAAGCATGTGCATGTATGTGTGTGTGCGTGCATGTGTTGTAGTATGGTGTGCTGTGTGACAAGTAAGATTCTTCTTCTTCTCTTCTTCTTGTCTTTGTGTCCTCAGGGAGAGACCTCCGTCATGGCGTCCAGCAGCTCTCCGGTGTGGAACGAACAAATCTCCTTCATTGAGCAGTTTCCTCCGCTGGCTCGACGAATCAGGGTCCAGGTTCTTGACGATGCAAACATCGGAGACGTCGCCCTGGCAACGCATTTCATCAACCTGCAGCAGATCTCAGACCCCACTAGGAATGGTAAAATACATTATATATCCTTTATTATATTCCACTACTATATTTATTATATTCCACTACTATGTTTAAGATAAGATAGATAAGTTAAACCTTTAATAGACCCACAATGGGAAAATCGTTCCAGCAGCAAAAAGGGGACAGCAGAAAATAAAGACCATATCAAGTACACACTATAAACAATATATAATATATAGAAACATAAAAATAAAGAAATCACCATAAATAGGAACCAGATAGTACTAAGTGTATTGCACGTATCTGACACATTGCACATCAGGGATTGCACTTTCTTTTCTTTTTTTTTTAACATAAAAAAATTGCACTTGGATTTTTTCACAGTTGTGTGTGTGCGTGCATGCGTGCGTGCGTGTGGTCTACTGCCTGGCTACTGGTTGGTTATACAGTCTGACAGTCGCAGGAAGGGAGGACATGTGATAGCGCCCCTTCCCGCACTTTGGAAGCAGAAGGAGTTCACTGAAGGAACACCCAGGTACTTGCAAGTCTGCGCCTGCGGAAATCCACCACCAGCTCTTTCGTTTTCCCCGCGTTGATCTGGGGGCGGTTCCGCTGGCACCGGTCCACAAAGTCCATGGTGAGTTCTCTGTACTCCCTGTCATCCTCATCTTTGATGAGGCCAACGATTGCAGAGTCGTCAGAGAACTTCTGCAGGTGACAGCTGGTTAAGTTGTACATGAAGTCTGCAGTGTAGAGGGTGAAGAGGAAAGGTGCCAAGACCGTTCCTTGCGGGGCCCCCGTGCTACAGATGACCATGTCAGACTCACAGTTCTGAGACCTCAGGTACTGTGACCGGTCTGTGAGATAGTCCAGGATCCAGGAAGACAGATGATGGTCCACTCCTGTGTGCTGCAGCTTGTCCCTCAGAAGCACAGGCTGAATGGTGTTGAAAGCACTTGAGAAATCAAAGAACATGATCCTCACAGTGCTACCAGGCTTCTCCAGGTGAGAGAGAGCTCGATGTAGAAGAAGATGACGGCGTCGTCCACTCCGATGCCAGGCTGGTAGGCAAACTGGAGCGGGTCCATTGATGATCTCACCAGGGGGCGGAGATGCACAAGGACCAGCCTCTCAGGGGTCTTCATGAGGTGAGACGTCAGTGCCACCGGCCTGTAGCTGCTGAGGTCCTTGGGGTTCGGGATTTTCGGCACCGGTACCACGCAGGAGGTTTTCCACAGCTGTGGCACTCTCCCCAGCTTCAGGCTCATGTTGGACATGTGCTCCACTATCCCACTGAGCTGGTCTGCTCATGTCTTCAGGATCCTGGCGCTGATGCCGTCTGGACCTGCAGCCTTTCTCTCCTTCATCTTCCGGAGCTCTTTCCTCACCTGGATGGTAGTGAGGGACAGATTGGAGCAGGGGGGCTGAGTGGAGGGTGTGAATAGGGGGGTTTTGTCTCTGGTAGGAGAAGCAGTGGGGGGGGGCTGTATGCTAAGTATTGAAGGAAGGGGGGCGGGGCAGAACACCCGGGGTGCAGACGACGGAGGTAGCAGCAGAGGTGAATAGGCCGGGGGAGGGGTAGGTGACTGATCAAATCTATTGAAAAAACAAATTGAGATCATTCACCCACCTCTGATCCCCCACAGCCTGGGAGTCTGGTTTGTTGTGGCCGGTTTTGACGGTTTTGAGGCCCCTCCAGACTCCTCTGGTGGTTAGGGTTAGGGTTTGAGGTTAGGGTTTGCTGCAACTGGTCCTCCATCTTTCTTCTGTAATTGTCCTTCCCCTCTCTGATCTTCCTTCCTTCGTTTATTATATTCCACTACTACGTTTATTATATTCCACTACTATATTTATTATATTTCAACCAGTCACCTTGAGAACCTTACAGAGAGGGTCCAACATGTATTTCTCTCACTCAGGAAATGAGTTTACTCATGAGATCCCAGGAGCTGCTGGGACTGTTCCTTAACCTCTCTCCCTCTCTTTCTCCCTCCCTCCCTCCCTCCCTCCCTCCCTCCTTTCCTCCTCCTTTTTCTCTCCCCCTTCCCCCCCTCTCCCTACCTCCCCCTCTCCCCTCTTAGGGTTTAATCCAACATTAGGACCTTGTTGGGTTAATCTGTATGGATCACCTCAGAACTCCACACTGGGAGATGTACACCAGGTACACACACACACACACACACACACACACACACACACACATAGACACACACATTTATTCACAGACACGTGCAGACATGCATGCCTGTGAGTGAGTGATGGAGTGATGAAGTGAAGTGATGGAGTGATGAAGGAATGATGTGATAAAGGGGTGAGGGGATGAAGGTATGATGGGATGAAGTGATAAAGGGATGAAGCTAAGTAGTTATGAAGGTATGACTTGGTGATGGATGATGAAGGCATGAGTGATGAAGGGATGAAGGGATGGAGTAATAAAGTGATGAATTGATGAAGGGATGAATTGATGGAGAAATTAAGGGGTGAGGGCAAGAGTGCTGAAGGGATGAAGGGATGAACTGATAAAGGGATAAGGTGATGAAGGTGTGAAGTGATGAAAAGATGAAGTGATGTAGAGATGAGGGAATGAAGGGATGGAGTGATAAAGGGAAGAAGCAAAGTAGTTATGAAGGTATGACTTGGTGATGGATGATGAAGGCATGAGTGATGAAGGGATGAAGGGATGGAGTAATAAACTGATGAAGTGATGAAGGGATGAGGGCAAGAGTGATGAAGGGATGAAGGGATGAACTGATAGGGGGATGAGGTGATGAAGAGGTGAGGGGATCAAGGGATGAGGGGATGGAGTGATGAAGGGAAGAACTGATGAAGTGGTGGAGTGATGAAGGGATGAGGGGATGAAGTGATTGAGTGATGAAGGGATGGGCTGATGAAGTGATGAGGGGATGAAGTCATAAAGGTATGAGGGGATGGAGTGATGAAGGGATGGAATGATGGAGTGATGAAGGGATGAGCTGATGGAGTGATGAAGTGATGAAGGGATGAGGGGATGGAGTGATGATGGGATGGAGTGATGAAGGGATGAAGTGATGGAGGAATGGAGTGATGAGGGGATGAAGTGATGGAGAGATAAAGTGATGGAGTGATGAAGGGATTAAGTTATTAAGGGATGGACTGACGGAGGGATGAAGGGATGAGGGGATGAAGGGATGTAGTGATGGAGTGATGAAGGGATGAAGTGATGAAGGGATGGAGTGATGGAGGGGTGAAGGGATGAGGGGATGAAGTGATGAAGGGATGGAGTGATGGAGGCATGAAGGGATAAGGGGATGGAGTGATCAAGGATGAACTGATGAACTGATGAGTCCTGTCCTCCAGGCTCTGAACCAGGGTCTGGGAGACGGTATCTTCTATCGCGGTCGAATCCTATTGGCCCTGAATGTGGAGGTGTTCACCCCACCCTCTGCCGTCACCGTGGAGACAGGTTCTGCCCTCGGAATGGTACTTGCTGTTCTAGTTTCCCTCCTAGTCTACCTGTCTGTTTACTTGTCTGTCTACCTGTCTGTCTGTCTGTCTGACTTGCTGTCTACCGGTTTGTCTACCTATGTGTCTACCTGTGTGTCTACCCGTGTGTCTTATTGTCTACAAACCTGTCTGTCTGCAGATGAAAGGTGCTCTGGGACGACTTGGTATGAAGAGGAAGAGGAGCAGTAAGAAGAAGAAGAAGGAAGGTCAGCTGGTCTCCAGGGGAAAGATCTTATTGGACCACAGTCAGAGAGAGGGGAGAGGAGTGGCAGAAAGAGGGTGGAGGGAAGAGGAGGGAAAGTGACGAGTGGAGAAAAGGGGGAGGAGGGAAGAGGAGAGAAAGTGAGGAGAGGAGGAGAAAAAGTGAGGAAAGGAGGAAAGGGGGAGGAGGAAAGAGGAGAGAAAGTGAGGGGTGGAGGAAAGAGGAGAGAAAGTGAGGAGTGGAGGAAAGAGGGCGGAGGTAAGAGGGGAGAAAGTGAAGAGAGGAGGAGAGAAAGTGAGGAAAGGAGGAAAGGGGAGGAGGTAAGAGGATGAAAGTGAGGAGAAGAGGAAATGGGGAGGAGAAGAGGAGAGAAATGAGGAGAGGAGGAAATAAGGATGAAGAGAGGAGAGGAGGAAAGAATAACTGTGAAGATGCCATCTTGATATTTAACGAGTTTATTATTGGTTAAATGGATTGATTGACAGAACCTCAGGTCAGCAGCGGATTGGCTGAGGACGCAGGAGAGGCGGTGCTTGAGGTACCTGAAATTGTTACCGTGGAAACCGAGGAAATACATCCACTCCCAGAGGTGAGACGTTGATCATCTCCCATCTCCCTGAAATTAATGAATAATAACTGTTGATTTAAGGTGAAAACACCAAGGTTAATCCCAGAAGCTTCACCCTAGAAAATTAAATATTAAATATTAAACATGAAGAATATTAAATATATTTAATTAAACACAAAGAATATTAAATATTTTACATGAAGAATCTTAAATATTAAATATTAAACATGAAGAATCTTAAATATTAAACATGAAGAATCTTAAATATTAAATATGAATAATCTTAAATATTAAATATTAAACATGAAGAATCGTAAATAGTAAATAATAAACACGAAGAATCTTCAATATTAAATATTAAACATTAAGAATCTTGAATATTATACACAAAGAATATTAAATATTAAACATGAAGAATCTTCAATAGTAAATATTAAGCACAAATCTCAAATATTAAATATCAAACACGAGAAATTTTAAATCTTAAATATTAAACACAAAGAATATTAAATATTAAACATGAAGAATCTTAAATATTTAACATAAAGAATCTTAAATATTAAACATGACGAATATTAAATATTAAACATGAAGAATCTTAAATATTAAACATGAAGAACCTTAAATATTAAATATTAAACATGAAGAATATTAAATATTACACACGAAGAATTTTAAATATTTAATATTAAATATCAAACATGAAGAATATTAAATAGTAAACACAAAGAATCTTAAATATTATATATTAAACATGAGGAATCTTTAATAGTAAATATTAAATACGAAGAATCTTAAATATTAAATATTAAACATGAAGAATATTAAATATCAAATATTAAACACAAAGAATATTTAACATTAAATATTAGACACAAAGAATCTTAAATATTAAATATTATACATGAAGAATATTAAATATTAAACACAAAGAATAATAAATATTAAACACAAAGAATATTAAATATTCAATATTCAATATTAAACATGAAGTATATTAAATATTCAATATTAAACATGAAGAATCTTAATCTAGCCACTGGGGTGCACAAGCCAGTGTATCATCAGTGCCGGTCCCAAGCCCCGGATGAATAGAGAGGGTTGCGTCAGGAAGGGCATCTGGCATAAAAACCATGCCAAATCAAACATGCGAACAACAAATCTGATTTCCATACTGGATCGGTCGAGGCCCGGATTAACTATGACAACCACTGGTGCCGTTAGCCAACAGGGTGCCAGTGGAAATTGTGCTACTGTTGGACGAAGAAGAAGAATAGGGGGAAGGCGTGTCCGGAGACAGCAGGAGAGGACGAAGGGTAGGAAAGCAGAGCTGAGAGAAGAAACTTTGAACATTGGCACTATGAAGGGAAAAGAGAGAGAGCTGGCTGACATGATGGAGAGAAGGAAGGTAAATGTACTATGTTTACAAGAGACCAGGTGTAAGGGGAGTAAGGCCGGGAGTATCGAAGCCAGGTACAAACTGTTTTACCATGGAGTGGATGGCAGGAGAAACGGGGTAGGGATAGTCTTGAAGGAAAAATTGTGTTTTGGAAGTGACGAGAGTGTCGGACAAAGTCACGAGCATGAAGCTCGAAACTGATCGGCTTAAAATGAATGTAGTCAGTGCATACGCTCCCCAAGTTGGGTGTGAGATCTCAATGGGCATGTTGGCGAAGGGATCAGAGACATAGGTGACGAGAAGGTGATGGGTAGGAATGGCGTCAAGGAGAGGAATGTGGAAGGACAGATGGTGGTGGATTTTGCCAAAAGGATGGCATTGACTGTTGTGAATACAGTATTTCAAGAAAAGGGAGGAACACAGGGTGACATACAAGAGTGGAGGAAGGTGCACACAGGTGGACTACATCTAATGCAGGAGGTGCAATATGAAAGAGATTAGTGACTGCAAAGTGATGGTAGGGGAAGAGAGTGAAAGAAGAGCCAAAGATAAAATGGTGGAAGTTGAAAAAGGAGGAGTGTTGCATGCAATTTGGGAAGAGGTAAGGCAGGCAATAGGTGGGAATGAACGGTTACCAGATGATTGGAAAACAACTGCAGAAGTGGTGAGGGAGATGGCTAAGAAGGTACTTGGTGTATCATGTGGGAAGAGGAAGGAAGACAAGGACTCTTGGTGGTGGAATGAGGAAATACAGGAGAGCACAGAGCAGAAGAGATTAGTGAAGAAGAAATGGGATAGTCAGAGAGATGAACAAGGCGAAGACAGAAGTGGCAAAGGCAAAGGAAAAGGCATATGACGAGTTGTATGAGAGGTTGGACAGTAAGGAAGGAGAAAAGGACTACCGATTGGCAAGACAAAGGGACCAAGCTGGGAGGGACGTACAGCAGTTTAGGGGGATGAAGGATAATGATGAGAATGTGCTGACTAGTGATGAGAGTGTGTTGAGAAGGTGGAAGGAATACTTTGAGGAGTTGATGAATGAAGAAAATCAGATCAAGATCATGATCAAGAAGTGCGACAAATTAGCAAGGATGAGGTGAGAACAACATTAAAGATGATGAAGAGTGGAAAGGCAGTTGGTCCAGATGACATACCTGGGGAAGCATGGAAATGTTTAGGTGAGATGGCAGTGGCGTTCCTAACGAGACACGAGATGTTTAACACCATCCTGAAAAGGGAGAGGATGCCGGGGTAGTGGAGAAGAAGTGTACTGGTACGCATCTTCAAGAATAAGGGAGACGTACAGAGCTGTAGTAACTACAGGGGAATAAAGGTGATCAGCCACAGCATGAAGCTATGGGAAAGGTTTGTGGAGGCTAGGTTAAGAGGAGAGTTGGGGGTCAGCGAGCAGCAGTATGTTTTCATGCCAGGAAAGAGTACTACAGATGCAATGTTTGCTTTAAGAATGCTGATGGAAAAGTACAGGGAAGGCCAGAAGGTGTTGCACTGCGTCTTTGTGTATTTAGAGAAAGCATATGATAGGCTGCAGAGAGAGGAAGTGTGGTATTGCATGAGGAAGTCGAGGGTGGTAGGGAAGTAAGTAAGAGTGGTACAGGATATGTATGAGGGCAGTCAGACAGTAGTAAGGTGTGCAGTAGGCGTGATAAAGGCATCAAAGTGGAGGTGGGATTGCATCAAGGATCAGCTCTGAGCTCTTTCTTGTTTGCAATGGTGATGGACAGGTTAACAGATAAAATCAAGTAGGAATCTCTGTGGACTATGGTGTTCGCGGATGACATTGTGATCTGTAGCGAGAGTAGGGAGTAGGTTGAGAAGAACCTGGAGAAGTGGAGGCATGCATTAGAGAGAAGAGGGTTATATAGACTTCCTTTTTTAAGGTAAGGGTTCGACAGACTTCCTTTTTTAGGGTTAGGATTTTATAGACTTCCTTTTTTAGGGTTAGGGTTATATAGACTTCCTTTTTTTAGTGTTAGGGTCAAATAGACTTCCCTTTTTAGGGTAAGGGTTATATGGACTTCCTTTTTAGGGTTAGGGTAATATAGACTTCTTTTTTTAGGGTTAGGGTTGTAAGGACTTTCTTTTTTATGGTTAGAGTTGTAAAGAATTCCTTTTTACGGTTAGGGCTATATAGACTTCTCTTTTTAGGGTTAGGGTTATATATAGACCTCCGTTTTGAAAGTTATGGCTATTTGGACTTCCTTTTTTAAAGTTATGGTTAAATATACTTCCTTTTAAGGGTTAGGGTTATACAGACTTACTTTTTAAAAGTTATGGTTATATTACTTCCCTTTTTAAGGTTCGGGTTATAAAGACTTCATCTCATAGCATTTGTAGCTTAGATGTATTTTTATCTTAGATGTATTTGTAGCTTAGATTTATTTGTAGCTTAAATGTATTTGTAGCTTAAATGTATTTGTAGCTTAGATGTATTTGTATCTTGGAGGTATTTGTATCTTGGATGTATACATTGTGAGTGGTAGAAGAAGTTCACAAATTGTTTGATGTAAGATCTATCAAGTTTGGGTCAGAATTTAGGAAGTTACAGCGATGTAGAAATGGGAAAAAAATTAAATGATTTCCTATGTCGCTCAGCTTGCGGTGATTAAGCGTTTACAATGCGTGTGTTTAGGAGACGGCACCCCAGAAAGTAATGCTCTTAACTCAAAAACTATAAATGCTACTAACGGCCTTTTTTCTTTGTAACTGAGTCGACAAAAATACATTCTAGATAAAAATAACTACGTTTTTATGTGTAATTTGTGTATGTAGAATCAGCTTCTAGCTGCTTAGAAAACTAATGGAAGATGGTCGACAATTACTAGTGAAGCTCATTTCCTGTCATGTGACCTTAGGGCTACCTGGGAGAAAAGGAGGAGTTCCTGCTGTTCGCCTCCATGTTCGAGGTCACCAAGATGGATCCCTGTGTTGGAACCAGACCGCTGACCTTTGAGCTGTCCATAGGTAAAAAAAGAAAAAAAGTGAGGGAATGTTAAGATGACTCACAAAATAGAATTTGTGTCCTACAGGAAAGGTACCTGTACACTAGATATGCTTCTCAATCAATAAAGAGAAACATCAAATGGTGGGTTATTCATCCGGTTTAAAATATATTAAAAGGCCAAATCTTTCCTACAAGTTTGTTCCTAAAAGCAAACATGGTTGATTTGACGATAAAAGAAGTTGAAGAAGAAGATGTTTTGACATCGAGAAGAATCTTTATTTGTCATGTGACACATTACAACACATGCTTTGGATGGTGGCTGGTGAAATGTGGCCTCTGCATTTGACCCATCCTGGCTTGTCCTTCCTCCAGGGGGGCAGCCAGGAGCAGTGGGCAGCATTTGTCGACACGCCCGGGGACCTGGTTCCAAATGTCCATCCCTGGTCAGACGATGATGTATGCATGTTTTTGGTGGGGGTCCTTACTGTTGTTAGATGGAGGAAAACCCATGTGAACACGGGGAGAACATGCAAACTCCACACAGAGACCTTCTTGCTGTGAGGCAGCAGTGCAATCAAATGACTGGGTGACTTCTTTGACCTTGAAGTAAAATGCAATCAGCAACAAAAGAAGGCACTTGGTTTGGGCTCTGTACCCCTCATGTTGTTGCGGCTCGGTAGCAGACAGAAGGATGTTGTAATAATCCATGAATGTTGCCATCATGCGAGATTTCCTTATAAAACACAAGTTGGTGTTTAGAAAGTTGTAAACAAGGGACAGTGTTTTTTTTTCTCTTCCATGTGAAGCTACAAGTGCTGTGATTGGTCCACAAAGCGCCACGCCCCTCCATGTATGTTTTCATTGGCTCCCGTGTGAAGATAACGTAAAGCACGGTGACTCAAAATGACGTCACATGTTACCGTAAAGCGTTTCTGCCACTCATTTGTGACAGTGATAGAAACGGCATAAAAGCCCGACCGATGTCTGTCAGTATTTGATTTTTTTGACACACAAGACTGACTAGGCGTTATAAATCCATCCATGTTTGTTTACATTCTGTTTAGACAGGAGGAGGAAGCCATGCTGCATTCATGGGAAATAAATAAAAATATAATTTATTATCATCTTTTACATTTAGGGATAGGGTTAGGTTTAGGGTTAGTGTGTTTATTTTATATCTTTGTGTGTTTCTTTTTTTTTATTTGTTTGCTTATAAGTGAAATATTTTCAAATATAGAAACTTTAATAAAATATAAATTTTTCATATTGATTTGAAATTTCTGCACTCTTTGACAAAAAATCGGTCAAAACCTCTTCAAAATCAAGATCGGCATCAGACCTAAAAATGTGGCATCACATTCAAAAATATGTATAGATGATACAATTTTTTTATCGCACAGCCCTTATAATAAAAATAGAATGTTAAAATGTTCTGCGTTGTCAATGTTCACATTAAATGTTACCTGGTATGCGAGCGCACACTGGGCATTGTCCTTACTGTCAGTCAAGCTCCTGGCTACCTGACGTTTTTTCAACGAGAAGCATCGTTCCCCTCTCGCTGGTAACACACACATAGTATGATCACATCACATCGTCATGGCGGCCATGACTGTGCCAAGACTCATCACTTTCAGATTTAAAAATGTAATTCAATCATTTTCATTCAATCAAGTCATAATAGAGGTTTATCTGATCTTATTTAAGATTCAAGATTCAAGATTTTTTATTTGTCACATACATATACATACTTTCATACATATATGCAGTGAAATGTAATGCAACGCACCCGGTGATGCGCACACAATATGTCCTAGGAAAAAATAAAAAATAAAATAAAAAGTAGAAAATTCCTTTCTAATAGACCGACTAACTGACTCCTAAAACGTAATACAGTAAGTGGAATACTTATAGAATAAGATAAAAATATATAGAATAAAATACAATAAACATAAATTGAAATAAAATGGAATTGATAGAAGGAATATGCCTATGTATATACAGATAGGTGCATTTAAAGTGGCATGTGAATTAAAGTGGCATGTGAATGTGAATAGAGTGATGTAGTGTTTGGGATAATACAGCACAGTATACAACAGTACGGCACAGCAATACGGCATCACGAACAACCCTGAACAGTGATACAGTATGCGGTACAGTATGCTACATACAGTACAGTAGGTAGTGGAGCCTAGTGTATGGCTCAGTTAGGACCCCTGGTGAGGTCAGCGTTGACAGTTCTAATGGCGTGCGGGAAAAAACTCCGTCTCAGTCTCTCTGTTCTCGCTGTGTGACTGTGGAGGCGCTTGCCTGACCGCAGCAGCTGAAACAGTCCGTTGTTGGGGTGATGAGGATCCTTCATGATCCTACGGGCTCTGCTACTACACCTCCTGGTGTATAACTCCTGCAGGGGGGGGAGGGTAGTTCCAGTGGTACGTTCAGCTGAACGCAGCACCCTCTGCAGGGCCCGCCTGTCCTGGGCAGTACAGTTCCCAAACCAGGCAGTGATGTTGCCTGTCAGGATGCTCTCCACTACTCCAGAGTAGAAGGACTTGAGGATCCTCACCGAGACCCGGAATTTCCTCAGCTGCCTGAGGTGGTAGAGACGCTGCCTCGCCTTTCTCACCAGAGTGTCTGTGTGAACAGTCCATGTTAAGTCCTCTGTGATGTGGACTCCCAGATATCTGAAGCTGCTCACCCTATCGACCCAATTAAGTCCCATTAATTCACAAAGGCGCGTGCGTCCTCGATTGTGATCCACGCCTAAAGTCCACAATCAGCTCCTTGGTTTTGCTGACGTTCAGGTGTAGGCTGTTGTCCTGGCACCAGAGTGACAGGTCAGCCACCTCCTCGCGGTAGGCCTTCTCATCGCAGTCGGTGATCAGGCCCACGACCACGGTGTCGTCAGCAAACCTGATGATGGTGTTGGAGCTGGACCTGGCCACACAGTCATGTGTGTACAGGGAGTACAGTAGGGGGCTGAGGACGCAGCCCTGGGGGGATCCTGTATTCAGGGTGAGGGAGCTTGACATGTACTTCCCCACCTTGACCACCTGGGGGCGGCCTGTGAGGAAGTCCAGGATCCAGGTGCACAGCGGACCATTCAATCCTAGCTCCATCAGCTTGACAGCCAGTCTGGTGGGAACTATGGTGTTGAAAGCTGAACTATAATCAATGAACAGCATTCTCACATAGGCCCCCTTCTGGCCATCCAGGTGCGTGAGCGTGGTGTGCAGTACCTGAGAGACCGCGTCATCCGTGGATCTGTTTTGCCGGTACGCGAACTGCAACGGGTCCAAGGTGCGGGGAAGGGAGGCGCAGATATAATCCTTAATCAGCCTCTCGAAACACTTCATGACCACCGAGGTGAGGGCCACCGGACGGTAGTCATTCGGGCAGGTCGGAGAGGCAATCTTCGGGACAGGAACGACGGTGGACCTCTTGAAACAGGACGGGACCACTGATTCAGCCAGGGAGATGTTGAATATTGTGGTGAACACCGGAGCTAGCTGGTTAGCACAGGTCTTCAGTACTCGCCCAGATATGCCATCTGGACTCGCAGCTTTCCTGGTGTTCACCCGCATCAAAGCCCTCCTGACCTCGTGCACTGACACTGAGAGTGCGCGCTCATCCCCAGCGGTGTAACTCCAATTAGTCGGTGAGCTAGCGGTGTTGCTGCCAGACTCGAACCGCGCATAAAAGGAGTTCAGTTGGTTGGCCAGGGAGGCGTCCACACTCGTGGCTGGGGAGGAGCTGCTCTTGTAGTTAGTTATTGTTCGCAGCCCCTCCCACAAGCGTCTTGTGTCCCCCCGCTCCATCTGCAGCTCCACGGTGTCTCTGTACGTCCGTTTAGCGTCCCTCACCGCCCTCCGCAGATTGTACGACGCCACTTTGTTATTGTCCATGTTACCAGATACAAGACCGTCGTTGTAAGCGGCCGTGCGCGCATTCAGAGCGCAGCGGATGGATTTATCAACCCATGGTTTCTGGTTAGGAAATATCCGAACTTTCACCGTGGGAACGATTTCATCCGCTAGCCTAGCCACAGAACTTACTACAGCCTCCGTAAACTCGCTGACGTCACTTGAACTTGTTTGGAACATGTCCCAGTCTACGTCAGTCAGAGCGTCCTCAAGCGCAGCCTCTGATTGGTCCGTCCACCGCTTCACTTCCCTCATCATCACCAGATCCCGCGCGATCAGAGGCCTGTAAACAGGAAGCAGCGAGATCACGGCGTGATCTGATTTCCCGAAAGCAGGGAGCGAGACGGGCTTGTATCCGTTCTTGTAAGGAGTGTAACAATGGTCCAGAGTTCTGTCTCCCCTGGTGGCATACGTGATGTGTTGGTGGAAATTCGGCAGAACTTTTTTCAGGTTGGCCCTGTTAAAGTCCCCAGTCACCACCACAGCCGCGTCGGGATGTCTGTTCTGAAATCCGCACAACACATCGTACAGAACCGACAGAGCTGCGTCGGTATCCGCTTGCGGTGGGATATAAACGGCTGTAATGATGACCGTGCTGAATTCCCAGGGGAGATAAAATGGACGGCATAGTAGCTGCTAGTCCAGCTAGTCAGCTGTTCCAGGTTCGGCGAGCAGGAGTGGGAGAGGAATTTGGTGTTGTTGGCGTTACACCAGCGGTTGTTTACCATTAGGCAGACGCCTCCACCTTTGGATTTCCCCGACTCTCCCGTTCTGACGCCGCGGAACACGGAGAAGGCCTCGGCTGGACGTATGGCTTCATCCGGCACCAGTGGGTTCAGCCATGTTTCCGTCAGGCAGAGGACGCAATAGTTCCTCGTGTCTCGCTGGAATTGAATCCTCGCTCGAAGTTCATCCATCTTGTTCTCCAGGGACTGTAAGGTTGCGTCCTCATTCTGACCCGAATGCCGCCTCGTTTACCTCGGTGCTTCCTCCGTGGGCCTGCTTGTGGAACAGTGGCTCCATTTTCGTTGTTGTTGTTGTTGTTTGAGAGTGTTCCCGCATAGGATTTCCGCCGGCCACTCTGCTCCCACGGATAAAAAGTCCCAAAGTTGTTCGTTTAGGGAAATTTTTGCATCGCGGTCGTATGAGTTAATTGTTGATGTTTTTTTGGCGAACATTATGATAAAAAAAAGGAAAAAAATACTAAAGAGTAAGAAAGTAATGCCGGCGCAGGCGACCGCTAGGGGCGGCGCCACTATCGCCATCATCTTATCTTATCTTAAGTCAATTTGTGCAACTCGTTCATAACTTTTTGAAATATTGTGCAAACAGGCAGAGGGACAGAGGAGGAGTATAACAAAGTTTGATGTTTAGGCTGGCTGTCAAGTATTTCACTGTTTTAAAAATGATAGGGATATTTTTCGATTGAGGAGAAATTGATAAATAAATAAGCTTTTATAAAGTTATGTTTTTGTTTGATTACATTTTTTTTTACTGAGTATCAATAATTATAATACAAATTACATTTATTGTCATACTTTTTGATCAGGTTAAATAGATCGGTCAATAATGTTATTATTAGAAAGGGAATAATACCTTGTCTTTCTCTCTATAATGAGAGGATACTGGGGGTAAGACTGAAGCATCTTGTGAAAAAAGTGACTTGACTTGGGTCTTGGGACTTAACTTGCCTAACTAAGGATTAGACTCGTCTTGACTTGAATTGACATAACCTATGACTTGACTTGACCAAGAAAAAATGACTTGGGACTTTCTTGAGACTTGGATGAGGGACATGGTCACATGTCTGCCTTTGTCATGTTCCTTAAACCATTCCTGAACAGTTTTTGCAGTGTGGCAGGGTGTGGGTGGCTTATCCTGCTGAAAGAGGCCACTGCCATCAGAGAATACTGTTGCCATGAAGGGGTGAATTTGCTCTGCAACAATGTTGAGGTCAGTTGTACATGTCAAAGTAACATCGACATGAATGCCAGGACCAAAGGTTTCCCAGCAGAACATTGTCCAGAGCATCACTGTGCCTCTGTGTTCTTCCCATAATGCATCCTGGTGCCATCTCTTCCCCAGGTAAACATTGCACACATGCCCGGCCATCCACATGATGTAAAAGAAAAAGTGATTCATCGGAGGGCCACCTTCTTCTATCATAGCACCATTCACTTTTTCACCACTTTGTGCTACAGTAGTTTTTCTGTGGGATTGGACCAGACGGGCTAGACTTGGTACCCCACATGCATCAATGAGCCTTGGGCCCTGTGACCCTGTTGCCGGTTCAACGGTTGTCCTTCCTTGGAGCACTTTTGGTAAGTACTAACCACTGCATACCGGGAACACCCCACAAGACCTGACATTTTGGAGATGCTGTGACCCAGTTGTCTAGCATCACAATGTGGTCCCTGTCAAAGTGGCTCAGATCCTTACATTACTTCCAACACATCAACTTCAAATACTGATTGTTCACTTGCTGCCTAATATATCCCACCCCTTGACAGCTTCCATTGGAACCAGATCATCAATGTTATTCTCTTCACCTTCAGTGGTTTAAATGTTGTGGCTGATTGGTGTGTGTGCAGGTTGTGGCTCTAGGTGGGCAACATCATGTAACATTGTGCAAGGTGCAGAAGCCGTTGCTGTGTAGTGGTTGCTTTGGGCAGTATCTAAGCTGGGTTCAGATGGCCTGACACAACACCCAGCTCTTCCTTTGATACTTTATCTCTTTTGTCTTTTTTTGTAAATAAACGTTTTCTGTTCTCATACAACCCAGTGCTATGTCCCCCCTTATTTTGTAGCATTCGAGCCAGTCTTAACCAGGATTGGGCACCAAAACAAAGTGCCAATATGTCACCAGTTCCTATACGATCTGTATCTACCGGCCCGAATCGCAACACAGATTTGGTGCTTCATCTTGGTGCCACTTAAATGCCTGAGTTGTCAATTGAAATATTTGCCCTCTGGAGCACCAGAAATCCTATTTTTATTGTTATTGCAATATGAACATAGTGACATAGACATAGTGCACATTGTGGCTTGGCGCCATGCAGTTGATTATGCACATTTTAAATATTTTTATCCGGATATTTCCTTAGCCAGAGGACCCTTGCTGAGGTAAGGTGCTACCTCTCTACAGCCTGCGGTTGCAGTTTAACCTCATACCCAGGACGCAACGAACTAATTCAACTATAGTTCAGCTTTCAATACCATAGTCCCCACCAGACTGCCCGTCAAGCTGGGGGAGCTAGGACTGAGCACTCCGCTGTGTGCCTGAATCCTGGACTTCCTCTCAGCCTGGCCCCAGGTGGTTAGGGTGGGGAAGCACATGTCCAGCTCCCTCACCCTGTACACAGGATCCCCCCAGGGCTTCACAGTGTCTTGTGGGTGCGAAGATGGCTGATGAGGCCAATCCTTGCACGGAATGACTGGTTGCAGTGAGGGCACGTTATGGTTGGGGGATGGATGGCTGAGAGGGAGGAACTGTCTCTGATCTTGCGTAGCTGTCGCTTCTGTTCAGCTTCATGGATGCGTTTCTCTTCGAATTTTGCTACACCATGCCAGGCTGCAGAGCGCCAGTTGGAGCAGTGTTGGGCATCGGTTTCCCAGGTCTCTGGGTCCAGACCACAGCTTTTGAGACTGGCCTTTAGGGTGTCCTTATAGCGTTTCCGTTGTCCGCCGTGTGAGTGCTTGCCATGGTACAGTTCTCCGTACAGAAGCCTTTTTGGTAGGTGTTCGTCTGGCATGCGGCAGACATGACCAGCCCATCCCAGGTGAGAGCACTTGAGGATGGCATGAATGCTCTCCATATCAGCCCTGTGGAGGACCTCAGTGTCTGGGACGTTGTCCTGCCATTTGATGTTGAGCAGCCTCCTGAGGCATCTCATGTGGAAGGCGTTGAGCTGCTTTGCATGCCGGCTGTACACAGTCCATGTCTCACAGGTGTACAGCAGGGAGGGTAGGACAGCAGCACGGTAGACTTTGAGTTTGGTCTGTAGGCTGAGCCCCCTACGCTCCCAGACAGAGCTGCGGAGTCGGCCGAATGCGGCGTTCCATGAGCTATCCTGTGCATGACCTCCTTGTCGATGTTGCCCAAGCGCGACAGGTAGACACTACCTAGGTAGACAAGCTTTGAGGTGTTTCACCAGCTTTGAGGTGTTCACCATTTACGCTGATGAGGGGGTCAGTGTACGGGGCTCCAGGAGCAGGTTGATGCATCACCTCTGTTTTCTTTGTGCTGATGGTGAGGCCAAAGTCTGAGCATGCTGCGGAGAAGTTATTCATGCTCAGTTGCATTTCCAGCTTGTTGGATGCATTCAGTGCACAGTCGTCCGCAAAGAAGAAGTTGCCAACAGTGGTGGTCTGCACTTGGGTCTTTGCCTTGAGTCTTCGTAGATTGAACAGCTTGCCATCAGTGCGGTATTGCAGGTCTATCCCCATGTCCCCAGACCGGAAGGCATCTGTCAGCATGGCTGAGAACATCATGCTGAACAGAGTGGGTGCCAGAACACAGCCTTGCTTGACTCTATTTTCCACATGGAAAGGCTCAGATGATGCGCCGTTGTCTTGGACTCGTGCCTGCATTCCATTATGGAATTCACGGACCATGTTAATAAAGGTGTTAGAACAGCCAAACTTTGACATGATCTTCCAGAGGCCCTCTCGGCTGACAGTGTCGAAGACCTTCGTCAAATCTACAAAGGTGGAATATAGACTGACGTTGTGTTCTCGGCATTTCTCTTGGAGTTGGCGAGCGGCAAAGATCATGTCGACTGTGCCGCGACCTTGCCTGAATCCGCACTGACTCTCCGGTACTTCATGTTGAAGATGTTCCGTCAGGCGGTTCAGCAGTATTCTGGCCAGGATCTTTCCCACTACTGCCAGCAGAGCGATGCCGCGGTGGTTGTTGCAGTCCTGCCTGTTGCCCTTGCGCTTGTAGAGGTGGACAATGGAGGCGTCTTTGAACTCCTGTGGCAGCTTCCCTTGGTTCCACATGGCGCAGAATAGGTCTGCCAGATGTTTAGTCAGGGGAGGTCCACCAGCTATGTAGATTTCTGCTGGAATTGCATCAGCACCAGGTGCTTTGCCATTTGGAAGTCCTCTGATGGCTTTGATGACATCAGCTTCCGTTGGTGGCTCATCAAGGGAGGTGTTGACTGGGACTTGTCGGAGGTGTGCAATGGCTTCGTCATTGATGGCTGAGGGGCGGTTGATAACACCGTGGTAGTGCTCAGCCCAGCGCTCAAGGATCTTCTCTCTGTCGGTGACTAGAGTGCTACCGTCAACATTGAGAAGAGGGTAAGATCCTGATGAGGTGGGCCCGTAGATAGCCTTGAGGGTGCCGTAGAAGTTCTTGCTGTCATTCTGGTCTGCATAGGACTGGATCTCATCAGATTTTCTGTGAAGCCAGTCGTCCTGCATTCGACACAGCTCCCGCTGGATGGTTGCTTTGATGTTCTTGAGGGCAGACTGTTTTCGAGAAGATGTTGGATCACTGAGGTGGGCTTTGTGCACACGATGTTTCTCCTGGAGAAGATCTCTGATGTGATCATTGTTCTCATCAAACCAGTCCTGTTGCCTGCGGGCTGTAGGTCCTACTGCTTTGAAAGCAGTAGTGTGGACGGTGTCTCTGAACGCAGCCCAGTCCTCCTCAATGTTCCCTGAGGGTTTCAGGTCCTGCAGTTTGCTGCTGAGCTCTTCAGTCAAGGATTGCTTGACAGACGCATTGGTGAGCCTGGAGACATTCAAACGCTTCGGGGGTTTGGAACCTTGAGGCCTTCTGGGAGGATGGATCTTGATGTTCAGCTTGGACACAAGCAGCCTGTTGTGTGTGTGTGAAGTCATGCCTTGGGCGGTGCTTTGGATTTAAGTGAGGGTGGGTTGCGCACCGCCGACCTCCCTCTCTCGCCTGAGTCCACCTGTATCCAGTGGCAAGATGAAGTCAAGACGGCTGGAGATGGAGCCTGGTGCAGTGGAGGGCCTGGACACATTACAACTTAACACATCCAGCCCGTAGCGCTCCGCAGAGCTTGCTGGTGTCGCCATTCAGCCCATTGAACCTCTGAGGGTTTCTTCCGCGCAGTCAGCTGAGAGCCAGTCTTCTATCCCAGGGTGCTGGCTAGGCTAGGCACCATGGGAAGTACCATACAGGCATGCAGGAGGACCAGGACTATCAGTAGGGATATTTCCTTAGCCAGAGGACCCTTGCTGAGGTAAGGTGCTACCTCTCTACAGCCTGCGGTTGCAGTTTAACCTCATACCCAGGACGCAACGAACTAATTCAACTATAGTTCAGCTTTCAATACCATAGTCCCCACCAGACTGCCCGTCAAGCTGGGGGAGCTAGGACTGAGCACTCCGCTGTGTGCCTGAATCCTGGACTTCCTCTCAGCCTGGCCCCAGGTGGTTAGGGTGGGGAAGCACATGTCCAGCTCCCTCACCCTGTACACAGGATCCCCCCAGGGCTGCGTCCTCAGCCCTCTACTGTACTCCCTATACACACATGACTGTATGGTCAAGTCCAGCTCCAACACCATCATCAAGTTTGCTGATGACACTGTCGTGGTGGGCCTGATCACCGACGAAGATGAGGAGACCTACTGTGAGGAGGTGGCTGACCTGTCACTCTGGTGCCAGGACAACAGCCTACTCCTGAACATCAGCAAAACTAAGGAGCTGATTGTGGACTTTAGGAGGGAATTATAACCAAGGACACACGCGGTAACTGGTGATTGGTGATTAATGAGACTTCGCCGACAGGTGCAAGTACGTGGGAGTTCACATCACGGAGGATTTAACATGGACTTTACAAACAGACACTCTGGTGAGAAAGGCGAGGCAGCGTCTTTACCACCTCAGGCAGCTAAAGAAATTCAGGGTCTCGGTGAGGATCCTCAAGTCCTTCTACTTTGGAGCAGTTGAGAGCATCCTGACAGGCAACATCACTGCATGGTTTGGGAACTGTATTGCTCAGGACAGGCGGGCCCTGCAGAGGATGATGCGTTCAGCCCAACGTACCACTGGAACTACCCTCCCCCCCTTGCAGGACTTATACACCAGGAGGTGTAGTAGTAGAGCCTGCAGTATCATGAAGGAGCTTCACCACCCCGACAACAGACTGTTCCAGCTGCTGTTGTTGGGAAGCGCCTCTGCACTCACACAGCGAGAACAGAGAGACTGATATGGAGTTTCTTCCTGCAAGACATAAGGAATGTCAATGCAAAACTCACCAGGGGTCCTCACTGCCTAAATAAACTGCATGTAGCATACTGTACTGCAAACTGTATCACTGTGCTGGGTTACTGCATACTGTACTGCATACTGCGTCACTGTTCTGGGTTACTGCATTCTGTGCTGTATTGCTGTTCTGTTCGGTGTTACTGTATTGCTATGTCCAACTGGTGTATACCGTACTGTATATCTCCATACTCAGTTTATTTACACGCATTTTACTGCACATATCTGTTTTACAGGAACTTGGAAAACTGTAATTTGTATCTAACATGACTAACCTGGACCCCATGTATAGCTGCCTGCAGCTTTATTTATGTATTGGATTTTATTGGTGTATTGAGATAAAATGTTTGTAAATTGTTTTTACAACATTTTATAACAAGGTGCTGAGTTTGAACCTCGGACCCCTGCAGGAAGGTGCCCATATTAGGAATTATCTACACTGAAGATGATTAAACTCTCACTTAACTTATATTAATTGATAACACAACCCCTTAGATAATTGATAACACCTTCATAGATTGGGCCTGATCACAGTTATCCTTGTCAATCCATATTACTAAAGAAAGTCTGAATATATGAACTGTAACTGTGACCCCGGTTAGAAGGAAGACACTGCTGTGTCCATGGCAACCAGAACACCCCGGGACAAGGACACATTCTAACATGCTAGAACGTAGCCTCCCTAAAAAACTATTTATATATATCCCTTTTCTCCCAGGGAATTGTGGGAAGGCTGCTGAGGTGGGAGGAGCCAGAAAGAACCGGAGCAGAGGGGAGCTAAGAAGGAGCAGAGAGGAGCTGAATGAGGAGGTGCAGAGTCTTCTGGATTCTGAGCAGGAGCTGGACAGAGAAGAACCACTGAGCCCAGAAGCAGAGAACTGCTCCATTTCTGCTGCCATGAAGCCTCAGCCCACCGAGTATGACAGGTAACTAATTAACTTTGTTTAACCAGTTTGAGCAGCCCTAACTTTCTAATCCACCTAACCCTCAAACCTTTTAACTCTAAACCTCTAACCCTAACCCTCTAACCCTAACTGTTTCCTAGAACTGCCTAACCCCAACCCTCTAACCCTCAAACTCTAACTCTCAAACCCTTACCCTCTAACCCGAACCCTTTCACCCTCAAAACTTTTAACCCTAAACCTCTAACCCTAACCCTTTACCCAAACCCCCTAACTCTCAAACTCTAACCCTCAAATCCTAACTCTCTAACCCAAAGCCTCTCACCCTCAAACATTTTAACCCTAAACCTCTAACCCTCAAACCCAAGACCTTCTAAACCTCAGAGCTTTAAACCCTAAACCTCTAACCCGAACACTCTAAACCTCATAGCGTTATACCCTAAATCTCTAACCCTCAAACCAGAACGCTCTAAACCTCATAGCTTCAAACCCTAACCCTCTAGCCCTCTAATGCCAGAAGATGAGTATGCCTTTGTTTTTGTTTTCATGTGTGTCACCTTCAATGTCATGAAAAGGGGCGTGTCATGTTTCCAGTGTGATTAAGGGAAAACAAACAGTAGTAGCGGGGGGCAGGATTGGGGCGGTGTTGGAGTAGCTCGGTCCGAACCCGGCGGGGTACGTGAGGGTTAGTGGTCCCCACAGATAAAAATTCAATAACCCCTGGTTTTGATTTTGGATTCCAAATTAGATATTAAATGATCTAATGATACACAGATGTTCCTGTCTATTTATATGCCAACATCTGGAAATGGATGGAAAATGAGCGTGTCTACCCAGGCGTAGTCATTTTCCATCACTGCCCATCGGAGCTGGAGCAGATAAATACCTGTCCCAATACATTTGTCCCAGCAATGAATGCAGAGTGGTTTTTTGGTACAGTGGAAAGGAAGCATAACTCTCCTGTAACCCTCCAATCCTAACATCTAACTCTTTATCTCTCCTGTAACCCTCTAACCCTCAAACACTCCTCTAAGCCTCTTACCCCAACCCTCCAACCCTCTTACCCTCCTTTAACCCTCTAACTGTCCTCTAACCATCTACATTTAGTCATTTATCAGACGCTTTTATCCAAAGCGACTTACAATTGTTCAAACACCGACGGACGCAGCCATCAGGAGCAATGAGGGGTTAAGTGTCTTGCTCAAGGACACTACAGCATGCTAGCAGGAGGAGCCTGGGATCGAACCAGCGACCTTTGGATTACTAGACCACCAGCTCTACCTCCTGAGCTACCGTCCCCACATCTAACCCTCCTCTAACCCTCTTACCCCAACCCTCTAACCCTCTTACCCTCCTTTAACCATCTAACTCTCCTCTAACCCTTTTACCTCGACCCTCTAACCCTCTTACCCTCCTTTAACCCTCTAACTTTCCTCTAACCATATAACTCACCTCTAACCCTCTTTTCCCAACCCTCTTACCCTCTTACCCTCCTTTAGCCGTCTAACTAGCTAACGACAGGGGATGGTAGCTCAGGCGGTAAAGCTGGTGGTCTAGTCATCTAAAGGTTGCTGGTTCGATCCCAGGCTCCTCCTGCTAGCATGCTGTAGTGTCCTTGAGCAAGACACTTAGCCCCTAATTGCTCCTGATGGCTGCGTCCATCGGTGTTTGAACAATTGTAAGTCGCTTTGGATAAAAGCGTCTGCTAAATGACTAAATGTAATGTATCCCCAACCCTCTAACCCTCTTACCCACCTTTAACCATCTAACTCTCCTGTAACCCTAACACTCTAACTCCGCTTTAACTCTCTAACCCTCTGACCCTTGAACTCTCCTCTAATCCTAACCCCTCGCAACCCTCTAAAGCCTGGTTCATAGTTGCAGCAGTTGTATTGTCATGTAGTGAGTGCGGCATAAATTGCATCATTGTGGTTCCCGCTAAGTTGCCACACTGCGATTTACGTGAGGGCACGCACCCCCCAATTTCTGGAATTCTGCAGCATGTGCTTCAGGTTTTCTTCTTCTGTGTTTTTTGGCGGTTGGCAAACCAGCTTTAGGTGTATTACTGCCACCAACTGAACTCCCTCTGCCAGGATCACAATCTTGTATGCTTCACCGGTCACCTTGTCTGCTTCAAAATGGTCATAACTACATATTATAAAAGACAATATGAATTAAATAATAAAAAAGGATTCCTCGTATGGGCATGACGCATCTGGAAACGTCAGCTAAAGAGCTCAACAGTCAGGTTCCGAGAGTGAAAATCACATTCATGTTCTGAGTCTGTATGATATCAACCTTGTTTTAAGAAAAACATGTTATTCCTCATGTCACCAAGACGCACTACACTATCCAAAGTTCTAAAGTGTAACACCGACATCTATGATTGGTGGAGCTTGCTGTTACCATGGAAGCGGTGACCGCACCCGGGGTGAAGTCTGACGTCGTTTTACAACAGTTTTATGTCACTGTCGGCGGGTGAGCTACCGTTACCACGGAACTCTACAATGGTTTACGTTATGTTTACCACAGAGCAACCATGATTTAAACATTTATACAAACACTATAATATAACAAAGGTTCAATTCAAGAAGAAGCGCTAAACTATGGTTTGGTTGGAAGTCGTTGGAAGGGTGTCATTGACAATGGTTTATGGGATGAGCATTTAATTTACTCTAAAAATAATTATGTACAGTCCAGCCCCTTTGTCCTTTTTTCCGTTTTCCAATTTATTTTTGCTCTGCATCAAATGTTTATGGTCGCGATTGATCTGGCTGTTGGTGTCTTGGTTTCAGGCTGAAAACTCATATATAAACATGGATGAATAAACAGGAATTTCACTTCTGGAAACTGAGCCATTGTTAAAGTGTTGAGCGCTATAAGAGAAGGAGCTGGAGCCTGGTGCAGGACCTGGACCCACGGCAACAAGACCTGATCCAAATGGAGCCATAGAGTGGTTCTTCTCATCCTCCTAGCCTGAACCCTTTCTTCTTATCCTCCTCTTCTCACCCTCCTTACCTGAACCCTTTGTTCTCACCCTCCTTACCTGAACTCATTCTTCTCATTCCTCTCTTCTCCTCCTCCTCTTCTCACCCCCTCTTCTCATCCTCCTAACCTGAACCCTTTCTTCTCATCCTCTTCTCTTCCTTCCTCTCATCCTCTGAACCTGAACTTTTTCTTATCCCCCTCTTCTCATTCTCCTAACCTGAACCCTTTCTTCTCATCCTCCTCTTCTCACCCTCCTTACCCGAACCCTTTGTTCTCACCCTCCTTAACTGAACCCATTCTTCTCATTCCCCTTTTCTCCTCCTCCTCTATTCTCCGCCCTCTTCTCATTCTCCTAACCTGAACACTTTCTTCTCACCCCCCCTCTTCTCATCCTCATATTCTCATCCTCATCTTCTCATCCTTCTTCTCATCCTCTGAACCTGAACCTTTTCTTATCCCCCTCTTCTCATCCTCCTAACCTGAACCCTTTCTTCTCATCCTCCTCTTCTCATCCTCCCAACCTGAACCCTTTCTTCTATCCCCAACTTGAACCCTTTCTTGTCACCCCCCTCTCCTCCTCCTCTTCTCATCCCCCTCTTCTCCTCCTCCTATTCTCATCCTCCTCTTCTCATCCTCCTAATCTGTACCCTTTCTTCTCATCTTCCTTACCCTTTGTGGGGGTCTCTTTTTTTATTGTTCATTTCAATATGTGGCACGCAGGCCACAAATACATATATATCACTGAGGAGTCTTATGGTAATCGTGGGTAATAATAGTCCTCTCGGGCGTAGGAGGATTGGCGTTCTTCTGCTGGGCTGCTCACGAGCCTGTGCACCAATTTCATTACATTACATTACATTTAGTCATTTAGCAGAGGCTTTTATTCAAAGCGACTTACAAGGGAGAATAACTTTCAAGCTACATTGCAACAGAAACATTAGTGTAACAATAAATAAATACTGCTAAGTAGTGCTAAGTAATTGTAAGTTAGGAGAGTAGGTGCTCTCTGAAGAGCTGGCTCTTCAAGTGCTTCTTAAAGACAGAGAGGGAGACCCCTGCTCTGGTGGTTTTTGGCAGCTCGTTCCACCAACGTGGAACTACAATGAGAAAAGCCTGGATTGCCGTGGTTGGGCAGCCGGCAGAGCCAGGCAACACTCATTTGACAAACACAGCATTGAGGGGGGGGGGGGGGGGTAACATGTGCTCTTACAAGAGCATTTAAGTAAGTGGGAGCATTCCCAACAATCACTCTGTAGGCAAGCATCAGAGACTTGAACTTGATGTGAGTGGCTACAGGTACCAGTGGAGCTCGATAAGCATCAGAGTAATGTGTGCCCTCTTTGGCTGGTTGAGCACCAGTCACACCGCCACATTCTGTATCATCTGCAGTGGCTTCACCGCACAAGCCAGCAAGTCTGTTAAGAGAGTGTTGCAGTAGTCGAGGCGGGAAATCACCAAGATTTGTACCAGCAGTTGAGTGGAATATTGGGTCAGGTACGGCCTGACTTTTCCGATGTTGAATAGTGCGAAGCGGCACAACCGAGAGACGGTGGCAACATGGTCCCAGAATGTCAGTTGGTCATCGTTAATGACACCTAGATTCCTTGCAGCCTTGGTAGGAGCAAGATATAAAGAGTCAATTTTGATATCAATGTTATGATAAATACCTTGTTTGGCCGGGAAGACCAACAGTTCAATTTTTGCCAGATTTAGTTGAAGATGGTAATCCTTCATCCACGTGGATATGTCAGTGAGGCAATCCGAGATCGCTGTCGAGAAAATGGTGTCATCAGGCAGGAAAGACAGATAGAGCTGAGTATCATCCACATAGCAGTGATATGAAAAACCATGTGAGTGGATGATCGGGCCCATCAAGGTTGTGTATATGGCAAAGAGGAGAGGTCCCAGCACAAAGCCTTGGGGCACCACTGTGGTGAGGTAGTGAGGCACAGATAACTGGCCTTGCTATGTCACACTGAACGAATGCCCAGTAAGGTAAGATTCGAACCAGGAAAGTGCACTGCCAGAGATGCCCATACTTGAGAGTATGGACAGGAGAATGCTGTGATTAACAGTGTCAAAAGCAGCTGATAAGTCTAGCAGAATGAGAACCAAGGATTGGGCAGCAGCTCTAGCAGTTTTTCTCCTCTTTGAGACAAACAAAACATTAAGAAAAACTCCCTGCCTCGAGTCGGACCAATCGGCACCATGTGGGCGCTGATTGGACCGATTCGAGGCAGCTTGGTGGCCGTGGGAAAAGGGAACCGTGCTGTCGTCCGCAGCCAGTGTTTGACCACCATCAGCTCAGCCTCCCTTAGGCCAGGGAGCTGTCCGGCCGACAGACAACTCCACCCCCCTCCCCATCCCGAGTGGGAGAGAAAGTCAGCCATGACCATCTGCGCCACCGGCCTGTGGACCACCCGGAAGTTAAAGGGCTGGAGAGCCAGGTACCACCGGGTGATCCAGGTGTTTGTGTCCTTAATGCATTGGAGCCACTGCAGCGAGGTGTGGTCTGAACAGAGGGTGAAGGCTTGTCCCAGGAGGTAGAAGCAGAAGGAACTGACTGCCCAATTGACAGCTAGACACTCCTTCTCCATTGTGCTGTAACTTGACTCCATTAGTGGGTGAAGTGTCTTGCTCAAGGACTAGCTCTACCTCCTGAGCTACTGTCCCCGGCAAGGCTGGTTAGCTCTGAAAAGTTGGGGACAAAACCTCCTATAGTAGCCAGCCAGCCCCAAGAACTGCCTCACCTCCTTCTTGATCTTGGGTCTTGGCTGCTGGGGTTGGGCCCAAGTGGTACCCCAGATACTGTACCTCCCGCCGGCCCACAGCACACTTCTTTGGGTTGGCGGTGAGCCCAACCCATCTCTGGACTCCAGCACAGCGCCCACATGCTGCATATGCCGCTCCCAGGTGTCACTGTGAATAATACCGTCATCTAGGTAGGCCGCGGGATGTGCTAAATGCGGATGCAGAATGTGGTCCATGAGTCTCTGAAAGGTGGCTGGGGCACCAAACAACCTGAACGGAAGTGTGTGAAAGTGGTATAAGCCGGCATGGAGAATGCCGATTTTTCCTTGGACTCCTGAGAAAAGGGAATCTGCCAGTAGCCCTTGGTTAACTCCAGTGTCGTTAAAAAACAAGCTGTACCTTAACCAGTCGAGAAGTTCATCGATATGGCCGAGAGCACACTTTCACCCCCGGGGTCATCTCCACATGGTGGTGTATGAGGGACATGAGGCCTGGCAGCGAGGAGAAAACATCAGAGCAGTGACACTGAAGTGCAGCTATATCCGCCCTCTGGGACGGAGAGAGATGGTCACTTAACTGGGCCGGGGTATGATTGGCTGCTTTTTGAACCTCCGGCCCGAACTCATCCCGCTCAATGACCGGCGTAACCAGAGCCATGGACGCCCCCTCCCTCCATTTTTTTAAGAGGTTTAAGTGATAAATCTGTGTCACCCCCTGCCTGTCAGACCATTTGACCTCATAATCAACCTCGCTAACCGGCTGTGTGAACACAAAAGGCCCTTGCCACTTCACAAGCAATTTAGAGCTGGACGTGGGGAGCAGCACTAATACCTTGTCTCACCTTGTGCAAATATTTTGCGTCGAGCCCCCCGGTCGTATAAGAGGCGCTGACATTCCTGAGCCCGGAGCAAATTCTCCCGTGATAATGGCTGAATCAATACATGTAACTTTGCTCTCAGGTCCATAACATACTGAATTTCATTCTTACTGGTGATAGGACCTTCCTCCCAGTTTTCTATAATTAGGTCTAGCACCCCCCGGGGTCTCCTGCCAAAGTAGAGTTCAAAGGGAGAAAATCCTGTGGAGGCCTGGGGAACCTCACGCACCGCAAACAACAGGGGGCAAACCACTTGTCCCAATTATGGCTATCGTTATGAACAAACTTTTGAATCATCTTTATCAGCGTTTTATTAAACCACTCCACCAGTCTGGGGATGGTAAATGCTAGTCCGAATTGAGCGGAGGCCCAGTAACTTATAAAGTTCCCGAAGGGTACATGACATAAAAGGTAGTGCCCTGGTCGGTCAGAATTTTCGTCTGAATCCCGATTTGGGAGATGACCGGAAACAGCACCTGCGCCACACTATTCTATTGGCTGCGCTTGAATGCCCAGCCAATAGAAGCGGGCCATTGTCCCCTGCTGTGTTTTCTCGTGACGAGGTGACCAGCCATCGGGTTATGGTGAGCCGCCTGGAAGAGCATTTCCCGGTGGCTCTTCAGCACCAACAACTGGCTTATCACACATCATCATCTGACCAGTGATGGACATATGGAACCAGGTCCCGGGGCATGTACAATGCTGCCCACTGCTCCTGGCTGCCCCCCCCTGCCCCTGGAGGAAGGACAAGCCAGGATGGGTCAAATGCAGAGGACCCATTTCACCGGCCACCATCCGAAGCATGTGTGTGTGTGTATGCATGTGCTGTAGTGGCGTGTCGTATGACAGTTAAGGATTCTTCTTCTTCTTAATCTCCTCTCCTGTCTGAGTGTCACGGCTCACTCGATGTAACCTGTCCCTAATCACCGAAAAATTTGAGTGAGTGACACAGCGTCTGGGCGTGTCAATACGACATCGATTTAATTGATCCCCTCTAAGGCCCCGCATAGGGTGTCATCTCGCACCTGTTTCAGCGGAAAAACGTCAATAGGGAAGGTTAAAGGGACCGGGGGAAATCCTACTTGGGATACCGCCGCCCCCGCATCTGTCACAACCACCGACAGCCCCTCCGTGTCACTGTGCAGCACGCAATAATCACATTTCCCTTCCGGCCATGAATGCACTCCCCCAGCCTCTCTCATCCACGTGTCAAATCCTGGCCAATCCGTGCCCAAAATCAGGGGGTGCGACAGGTGGGAACTAACCGCAGCCTATACCCTATGCTTTTTTCCCTTGTGACGAATTTCAAGCCGGACCATACGTTTGAATATCCCCAAGCACACAACAAACCTACACCTGTGACGCCTCCACCAAAGCCTCGGGTCAAACAAGGCATTGCTGAACCATCGTCTGTGAACAGCCCGAGTCCAGCAAAGCCTGATGTCTACCGCCTTGTATTACCCACGATTACCAAGTATCTAACCAGTACTTGATAGGCTCCTTTCCGACCAGGAGAGGGGTCCGGCTGGCAACCCGGACCACCTGGCCGGGTTCCGTCCAAGGACAGTCGTGGCGGTCGTGGTGTTCTCATCCTGCCCTTCTCACCCTCCTCTTCTCATCCTCTTCACCTGAACCCTTTCTTCTCATCCTCATATCCTCATCCTCGTCTTCTCATCCTGCTCTTCTCATCCTCCTAACCTGAACCCTTTCTTCTCACCCTCCTCTTCTCATCCTTCTTACCCGAATGCTTTCTTCTCATCCTCCCCTTCTCATCCTTCTCTTCTCATCCTCCCGTTCTTATCGTCCTAACCCGAATCCTTTCTTCTCACCCTTCTCTTCTCATCCTTTTCACTTGAACCATTTCTTCTTATCCCCTTATCCTCATCCTCCACTTCTCATCCTCTTCTTCTCATCCTCCTCTTCTCATCCTTCTAACCTGAACGCTTTCTTCTCATCCTCCTCTTCTCATCCTCCTCTTCTTATCCTCCTAACAGAATGTTTAAACATTGTGTTCTTCTGTGACATTGTAAAAAAAAAAATAGAAAATAGAAATATAAAATCAATATGTGGCAGTCAATGTTGATATGGACATCACTCTCTCACTCACACGCCAATTCTGGTTCCCTCCTAGTGTTTCAAATGATATACGATGATGATTAAGAAAAAAAAAAAAAAGGGTCTGCATATTTGTCGCGCTGGTGCTCCTAGTTTTATAATTTAGTTGCACTGTCTCCAAAAATGGTCGCAAAATCCGACTAAATGGTTGTAGTCTGGAGCCCTGTACTCATCTGAACCCTTTAGTCTCATCCTCCTCTTCTCATTCTACTGACCTGAACCATAACCCTCTCACTGTCTGCATGCGTGTCTGTCTGTCAGGTCATATAGCTGTATTCCACTCCAGCCTCCGGCAGTGAGACAGAAACCCTGTCTGTGGCTCTGGGCTTATTTTGAAGATCACAGCTTCCGTCTCTATCAGAGCAACTGGTTGCACAAGATGGCCGACAGGCTGGTAAGATACAAACACACGGGAGGTGCATGATGGGAGTTGTGAGGTGCAGCCTAACATTCTGTTCTTCTTTCTGTCTGATCTTTACCCTTCTGTCCCTTCCTCCCCCTCTCCTCCTCCTTCTTTCCTTCTCTCCTCTCCTCTCCTCCTCTAAAGGAGGTTGGCCTAGATGAGGTGGAGCGTCTTCTCAGAAGACCTCGCAGTAAAGTGAAGGAGCGCTTCGTGGAAGTTCTTCTGGAGCTGGTGGCTTCATGCAAGTACGTCTCCTCTCCTCTCTCATACAACTCTCCTTCTGGTTATTCTATAAACCAGATCAGAGTTGTCCTGTACTGCCCCCTGGTAGAGGTGGGTGTATACCTCCAACACAAGACCTGACAGGGCAACACAAAAACCTGACCTATAAAAGGTGACAAGGGATTATTACCATATTATTTCAACTTGTAAATTTCATTGCAAACTACAATTCAAGTTAAAAACACCTTTTAGTGAAGGTTGATAAAATCTACACAACAAATATAATAATCAATTATTAACACACAAAATATTTAACCAAAATATATAAAGAGCTAAAAGCTATAACCCTCCAAAAAGGTAGATAATATGCAATTCAATATTCAAGTACCAATATACAGACAACGCACAGCACGCTGGCCAGCCAGAGTGGAGTGAGAGAAAATGAAGAGGGAGTGACCTCACTTAACCTGGATATGAATTTATGAATGAATGTCATTTTTTACCTTCCACGTGAGTTCGGCTGCATTGTTGCCATTGCTGTGTATGTTCCACCTGATGCCAACAGTAAAGCGGCAATGAAGGAACTTTCTATTGCCATTAATAAGCTTCAGACTAAACATCCAGATGGGGCTTTTATTGTCACTGGAGACTTTAACCATTGCAACCTAAGAACTGTTCTCCCTAAATTTCACCAAAATGTTACTTGCTTCACAAGAGGCAGTAAAACTCTAGACCATTGTAATACAAATGTTGCTGCTGCTTACAAAGTCACACCCCTCCCCCACCTTGGTCAGTCCGATCACATTTCTCTGTTTCTCACGCCAAAATACTCCCCTCTCATTAAACGAGTGAAACCAACAACAAAGACCGTTAAAGTCTGGATGGAAGATGCAGATCCCACTCTTCAAGACCAGCTCCAACACACTGACTGGAAAGGGTTTTTTGCTGATGCCACCAAGGACTCTCATACCAACATTCACACAGTAGCCAAATCTGTCATGGATTACCTCAATGAGTGTGCAGAGGGAGTGACGACACATAAATCAGTGAAATTATTCCCTAACCAGAAACCCTGGATGAACAAAGAAGTTTGCCTTCTCCTCAAAGCCAGGGACGCAGCCTTCAGGTCGGTAGACCAGGAGGCCTACAGCTCTGCCAGATCCAGTCTGAGGAAAGGAATATCCAGGGCCAAACACAACTACAAGCAAAGGATTGAAGAGCACTTCAACTCCTCCGACTCCCGGCGTATGTGACAAGGCCTACATACACTCACCAACAAATCCCCATGCAACTCTCCCCCACCCTCCTCCACTTCCCTCCCAGATGAGCTGAACCTCTTCTACGCTCGATTTGATCGGGAAAACAAGGAGGCAGCCTTCAAGTCAGCTGTTTCACCAGACGAGGACCCATCCAATTCCCCACCGCAAAGGTCTGCGACATACTGAGCAGGGTGAATGCTTGGAAAGCTGCTGGCCCTGATGGAGTCCCCGGATGTGTGCTGCGAGCCTGCGCAGAGCAGTTGGCTGGTGTCTTCACTGACATCTTCAACAACTCAACCCCAACCCATCAAGCAAGTGATACAGGAGCCTGCGCTCCCGCACCAGCAGGCTTAAGTACAGCGTCTTTCCAGAGGCTGTAACAGTATTGAATAAACCCCCACCCCACCTCTAGCACTGGACTTTTAAATGGCTACCTGCTTACCTGTTGCATCTCACTTTCTGCAATGTTCACCTGTTTACATTTACTGCCTTGCACTGTATAACTGTTTACACTCACGCACTGTTTCATCAATTGCCCTTGCGCTGCCATCAACTAAAAAAACAAAAACAAAAAAAAAAATGCACAATACCTTTTTTAACTTAACTATTTTTTAATATTCCATAACCTGAACAAAACCTGCACAATATACATAGATATACTACATGTATATATATATATAGTATTGATATAAAATGTCTATTTATACTCTCTGTACATAATCCCCCTATACTCCTGACAAACCTGTATTCATAACCCTACAATGTTGTACATAATACATTACATTACATTACATTACATTTAGTCATTTAGCAGACGCTTTTATCCAAAGCGACTTACAATTGTTCAAACACCGACGGACGCAGCCATCAGGAGCAATTAGGGGTTAAGTGTCTTGCTCAAGGACACTACAGCATGCTAGCAGGAGGAGCCTGGGATCCAACCAGCAACCTTTAGATCACTAGACCACCAGCTCTACCTCCTGAGCTACCATCCCCAATATAATATAATACATCTCTTTTGCCTACTTATCTGCACAGAAACACTGTACTCAAATAACGCTTTGGTATTTAAATGCTTCTTTTGCACTTCTGGTTAGACGTCAACTGCATTTCATTGGTTCTGTACCTGTACTCTTCTAGTGACAATAAAGTTGAATCTAATTTAATGTAATCTAATTTATGATTGGCTGGATTGCTGATTAACCTGGGTTAGACTAGCATTAGTATTAGTCTTTGCATTTGTGTACTTGCTTAAAGTTTGTTTCATCCCAAACTCCTACAAACTATATCTATAGTATCGGTAGAGCAGAGGTAGAGTAGAGGTAGAGTGTAGAGTAAAGTAGAGGTAGAAGTAGAGTAGAGGTGGAGGTAGAGTAGAGTAGCGATAGAAGTAGAGTGGAGCTAGAGGTAAAATGTAGAGTAGAGGTAGAAGTAGAGTGTAAAGAAGAGGTAGAGGTAGGTTAGAGGTAGAGTGGTAGTGGTAGATTAGGGTAAAGTACAGGTAGAGTAGATGTAGGGTAGAGTACAGATATAATGGAGGTAGGGCATAGTAGAGGTAGAAGTAAGGTAGAGTAGAGGTAGGGTAGAGTAGAGGTCAGGTAGAGGTAGGGTAGAGTAGAGGTCAGGTAGAGTAGAAGTGGAGTAGAGGTAGGGTAGAGCATGTGTAGGGTAGAGTAGAGGTAGATTAGGTTAGAGGTAGGGTAGAGTACAGGTAGAGTAAATGTAGGGTAGAGGTGGGGTCGAGTAGAGGTAGGGTAGAGTACAGATAGAATGGAGGTAGGGCATAGTAGAGGTAGAGGTAAGGTAGAGCATGTGTAGGGTAGAGTAGTGGTGGGATAGAGGTAGATTAGGTTAGAGCTAGGGTAGAGTACAGGTAGAGTTGCGGTAGTGTACAGGTGGGGTAGAATAGGGGTAGGGTAGAGTAGGTATAAGATTCTAATGATGAACACAATCGTCTCTGTATGTCAACGGTCAAGATTTGCTTCTGTCTCTCTGCCTCATTGTCTGTCTTCCTGCCTGTCTGGCTGCCTGCCTGTCTGCCTGCCTGCCTGCCTGTCTCTGCAGACAGTTCAGTGTTCTGGCAGAGAGACGAGTTCCCTCCAGACCAAACAACCTGGACCGATGTAGGAAGGAGTTTATAAAGAAGAACCTGGTAAGCAGTAGTAGCAGTTAGTACTGCTGTAGTAATACTGTAGTAATATAGTATTGGTAAGAAGCTAGTATAGTAATAATACCTATAGCAGTAGTAGTAGTACTGGCTATAGTAGTACTAGTAACACTAGTGATAGTACCAGTGTGAGTATTTGGAATATTCATAGAAGTGTTCCTGCCGCATGTGAGTGGGAGGAGTCAAGCTGAGATAAGCATGGACTGTGAATGATCATTCAGAATGTTTTTTATTGAATTATTTATTTTTTAACCAGTGCTGTCAGCATGCTGGGCATACAACACAGAGTATTTGTTCCATTACATCTAGGACAGAGTTAGTCTGCAAGTGGAGTTCAAGTTCTCAACCTGCAATGCGACTCTTCATTAATTTTTTAAACACACAATAACTGCTGCAATAATTCTGTCCTGTGGACGACCTGTGGTTTGACCAGAGCACAGTTTTTGTTACACACAACCACCACCAATCCCCCTCTTTGGAGAACCATCTTACCATGTTTTGGTCGATTAACAACTAATCACTACTCCAAGAGGGGAGGGGGGGCGGGGGGGGATCACCACGGTGAGAAACTAGGCGGGAAACTAGAACAGCAATTGGTTACGTGGCCTCTTCCTGTCATAGTTATGGCAGTAAATGAGGGAGAAAAGGAGAGGGGTGTCACCAGGAGGGTGTTAGGGGGGTGTTCAAAGCAGGTGCTGGTGGTGTGTGTGTGTGTGTGTGTGTGTGTGTGTGTGTGTGATGAGACCGCCTGTATGTGTGTGTGTGCGGGTGAAGTGTCCATTGGTGAGTGTACGGGACTTGTCCCAGTTGGCTGTGGTGTATAAGGTCGGGATTATATCGCAGCGCTTCCAAAGCCCCGAAGCCACACTTGAGTCCTGCAGCCATACAGACACCCCACTGCTGCAGGAAAGCCCCGAGCAGCACAGAAGGCATCCCAGTCCCCAGAGAAGACGGAAGCCCGCGGAGAAACACCCACGCCTGGCCCTGAGGCGCATAACCCAGTCCCAGAGAGCACAAGGAGTACCTGCACCCCTGAGGCACACACATACGCACCCACATGTGCAGGCACAAGACGCAGCCCAAGCATAGAACCTGGGCCGCAGGTTCCAGGCATGGACTGCAGGCCTGGAGCCAGGTCCCGTGTCGACAGACGACACCCCGCCCGAACAACACGCCACGCAATTATGTTTCCTTATTCATTCTGTTTGTTCAATGTCTCGCCATCCATGGCCCAATTGTTGCTCTGGTTGTAACCATTGAATTATAAATGGAAGATGATTTGCTATATAGTAGTATCTGAAGTTTGGTGCTGCTAGGCCTCCACAGTCTTTTGGGTCTGGAGTATTAGACCAATTTACTGTTGGTTGGACTGGGGTCATCAAAAATATATATATTTTTTTTGGTAGGATATTCATTTTCAGTGCTGCTATCCTACCAAATAGTGAGATGGGTAGGTTGTTCCATTGAATAAGGTCTTCTTCAATATATTTGAGCAATGGAGTAAAGTTTAGGGTAAACAAATCTGACACACATTGGGGGAGATATCAATACCAAGGTATCTAATGTTGGCTGTTGTGATGTTAAGGGACGTTTCTGGGTTACAGCATTCTAGTCCTACCCACTGAGTGGTAAGACTGTGGTTTTTGTCCAGTTTATTGAGAAGTCTGAGATAGCTTAAAATTTAGATATTAGATTGAACACCTCCGGTAGGGATGATATTGGGTTCTGTAAATACAACAAGATATCATCTGCATATAAACTCATTTTGTGAACAGAGTTTCCTGTTTGTATGCCAATGATATTACTGTTTTGATGGATAGCCGAAAGGGAAGAGTAAAGGGGAGAGCAGACATCCTTGTCTTGTGCCACGTTGTAGAGTGAAGAGCTGTGAAGTGTAACCATTTGTGATGACAGAAGCGGATGGGGAGTTGTACAGCATTCTGATCCATTGAATTAATCACTCTCCAAAGCCTAATTTGTTGAGGGTTGAAAAGAGATACTTCTAATTAACTCAGTCAAAAGCTTTTTCGACATCTAAAGCAACAATAACAGTATTTTAGTTGTTCCTTTGAGATATGCTGATCAGACTGAATAAACAGAGCACATTGTGTGTCTACGCTTGACAAAGCCTGTTTGGTCTGGGTGAATTATAAATGGAATTACTTTTTCAATTCTGTTGGTTAGTGTTTTACTAATAATCTTTAAATCACAATTAATAAGGCTTATGGGCCTATAACGAGGTGAGGGTTGGGTCTTTATTGAGTTTGAGAAAAACTGAAATGAGAGCAGCATTCATGTTTGGAGGCATGGTGGAGGTTCACTTAATCTCTGTAATCATTCTGATGGAAAATTGGGATATAAGTGGCCAGAAGTGTTTGTAGAATTCCACTGGGTAGCCATCTGATCCGGGTGATTTATTGTTGGGCTTGGAGATGAGAGCTTTCCTGAGTTCTTCTAGAGTAAGTGATTGATCTAATGTGGTAGCCTGCTCTGTGGAAAGGTGGGGTGGTGAATAATATGTGTATTCTGTATTATATGGATTATTTGATCGCCAACAATCACCAAGAGCAGGATCACTCATATATTGTTTTATAGTGTCCGATGAACGCCAGAGCATGTGATTATTTCTGGTTTGTTAAACGGTCTAAACTTGGATCCAGTACTGTGTTGAAGTCCCCTCCCGTTATAATAATTGAGGGGTTGGGGTTAGGGTTAGGCTAACCCTAACCTTAAGTCTAACTCTTATCCAGCACCTTAGGGAAGAGCTTAAATTGCTGAAGAGGCAATACAAGTGTTAGGCCCACGGCCTCCCCGTAGCGTCCCCTCCCTCGTCGTCGAGTTCCGGACTCTAGCCGCAGAAAGCAACTGGAATGACGGAGCCCTGCAGGATGTGTTTAAACACGCCCTGAACGACGAGTTGCGGGACGAGTTGGCGCGGCGGGATGAGCCCACGGACCTGGACCAACTAGTGGAGACCGCCATCCGCCTGGACAACCGGCTACGGGAGCGCAGGCGCGAGATGGAGGGGGCGAGACTCCAGCCCGTGCCTCCCCCCTGGGCGGCCACGCCCCGCCTCGGAAGTCCCTCGACTCTCTCAGATGCCGAGCCCATGCAACTCGGTCGCTCACGGATCTCCCCCGAGGAGCGAACCCGCCGCATACAGACCGTCTGTCTGTATTGCGGCCGGCTGGGGCACCTCCAAGCCACCTGCCCGGTCTGGCCGGGAGAGGGCGACGTTTCGGTAGGATTACGTTCCGGTCGCTCCAGCTCCAACCCTCTCACCCGTCCTCTGCTCTCAGCTACCCTCTCGTGAGGGGGTATAACACTCTCAACCTCTGCTTTCATAGATTCCGGGGCGGATGCGAACTTCCTCAACCTGGGACTAGCACGCCAGCTAGGGCTGACACCCGTCTCTCTCCCCACACTGCTTTAGGTCAAGGGGCTGACCGGGTCATGTCTGACCCGGATTACCCACCAGACGGTCCCCCTCGAGCTGCTACTCTCTGGCAACCACTGTGAGTCCTTGAGGTTCTTGCTCATTTATTCCCCCCTGAACCCCCTGGTCCTGGGGTACCCCTGGCTCCGGATCCACAACCCCCAGATGGGCTGGCGCTCGGGTAGCGTGAGCGCCTGGAGCCCACACTGCCATGCCCACTGCCTCCGCTCGGCCTCTACCCCGCTGCCAGATGCGCAGCTGGGGGACCCCAAGAGCCCTGGCCTGTCCTCGGTTCCGTCACAATATCTGGACCTGGCCCCGGTCTTCAGCAAGCAGGGCGCGCTATCCCTACCACCTCATCGCCCCTACGACCCCTACGGCCCCCCCTTGATACAGGGGGTCTACAATGTTCTTCCCAGCTCATCTAACCTGTTCACCTGGGGAAAAGTGGAAACACCAGCATGCCCCATGTTTGCCGGTGGAGGTGGGCAGTCGGGGATTTGCTGGCCATTCCCTGAACAAGGCCTATGGAACCCTAGGCATAACTGGCCTCAGCAGAAGAAGAGCCATCAGCAACAACATGCTCTGATTTCCACAGGTAGGGCATTCCAGAGTACTGGGGCCCTAAGTGAGAGTGCTCTGGAGCCTGGCAGAGTTTCTTTGGGTAATAGTACAGCTATCAATGTTCAGAGTGGTATCCTTAACCAGGTGCCTGTGCCTAGCAGGACCAACAACCAGCATATCAATTTTCTCATATCAAAAGTTAAGAAGCAAGAAATTACAAGACATCCACTGTTTAATTTCTGCCAGATATGCCTCTAGGGTCTGACAATTGCGTGGGTTACTTGGATCTAAGAACATGTATAGTTGGGTGTCATCAGCATAACAACGGAAGCTAATTCCATATTTGCATAATGATATTTCCAAGAGGCAACATATAAATGCTTAAAAGTAAAGGACCAAGTACCGATTCCTGCGGGACCCAACAAGTAACACTACAATAGTCAAAAGGTCACGTTGCCATGAATCACAAGTTGTGTCCTTTCTGAAAGATAAGATCCAAACCAGGAAAGTGCCAAATCTCTAATGCCAACAAATGGGTCAAGGTGATCTAGCAAAAGGTTATGATCAACAGTATCAAAAGTAGCGCTGAGGTCGAGTAATAGTATCACTGAGAAAGTGTCGGTGTCCATTGCTAATAAAAGATCATTAGCTACTTTTGTGAGGGCTGTCTCAGTGGACTGGAGTGCTCTGAATCCATACTGAATTAATATTTTTTTAAGAATTTTGGAGTTAAAGGAGAAATTTGAGACTGGCCTATAGTTGCTATGACTCTCAGGGTGGAGGTTGGGTTTTTTAAGTAAGGGTCTAATCATGGCTGTCTAAAAAAGCCAAAGGTACAGTGCCAGAGAAGAGAGGATGAGTTAATAATGTTAAGAATAGAGGGTCCTCAGATTGGAAACAGCTCTTTAACAAGCTTTCCAGGGAGTGCGTCTAGTAAGCATGTTATCGGTTTTGCTGCACTTACCAACTGTGATAGAGTTTCAAGAGCTACTGCATCAAGGTGTGAGAGGTTATCTATACCATCTGCCCTACTGCCGGTTCCAGTCTCACTATTGGTAGAATTCAATTGGGGTTTAAGCCGAGTGCCTCTAATCTCTTCTCTCATATGTTCAATTTTCTAAATTAAGAATTGCATGAAGTCATTAGCTTTAAAGGGGGAGCTCTTGAGAATCTTCTGTTGTTGAGTTAGCATAGCTTATGTATCAAATATAGTTTTAGGATTATTTTGATTGCGACAAATTAATATGAAGAAATACTTTGTTTTGGCTAACGAGAGAGGTTTGTTGTTCAGCAAACTATGACCCCATGCCTGACGGAACACTTCTAGGTTAGTCGCTCACCATTTACGCTCAAGTTTCCTCCAGTATTTCTTCAGTGCTCGGGTCTCATCTGTAAACCAAGGTGTTTTTTTCTTCACACATGATTTTATTCTTAGTTGTGCCACTGTATCTATCAATCAACCTATCAATGGGACCTTCGTCAAATGAAAATGAGACAACAGCTGTGGGCAATTGGTCAAAAAGCGCAGTAGTAATTAAGATACTAATGTAATGGCTGCTATAGCTCTGGTCATACTCGGAATACTGGCAGTGAGTTTTTAAACATTATCAAATAGTGGTCAGACATGAAAGAGGTATTACGTTAGAGGTGTCAATGCCCAGGGTTAGTACAAGATCATTAGTGTTACCATTATTATGGGTCGGTTCATTTATTAGCTGCATAAGTCCAAATGTATCAGTTATTGTCTGGAACCTGCTAAGGGGATCAGACAGGAATTTCACATGGATTTTAAAGTCACCCATAATTCAAGATTCAAGATTCAAGAGGTTCATTCGTCACATTCATATACATACTTTCATACATATATGCAGTGGAATGTCTGTGCAACGCACCCAGAGATTATGCACAATAGTTACTAAACCGAACATAATAGCTAACCTCATTCCTACCTAGCTAACTAAGTGAAACTGATTCCTAAAACGTTATGCAGTTAGTGAATAGAATAATATAAATAAAATCAAATAAAAATAAAACAAGACTCAAAAAGATAATACAAAGTGGGGGTACAAAATAGAAGGGAATAGAGTTATTAATATGGGATAGGCTATTTGTATAAACAGATATGTACAGTGAAGTGCATGTGAATATAGTGAGTATGGAGATATACAGTACAGTATACAACAGTACGACACAGCAATACAGTAACACCGAACAGAACAGCAATACAGCGCAGTATGCAGTAACCCAGAACAGTGATACAGTATCCAGTACAGTATGCTACATACAGTACAGTAAGGCAGTGTGAGTGACTGAGTGCTTTTTGTTAGGACCCCTGGTGAGTTGAGCATTGACAGTCCTTATGGCTTGCGGGAAGAAACTCTGTCTCAGTCTCTGTCCTCACCGTGTGACTGTGGAGGCACTTGCCTGACTGCAGCAGCTGGAACAGTCCGTTGTTGGGGTGGTGAGGATCCTTTATGATCCTGCCGCCTCTGCAATTACACCTCCTGTGTATAAGTCCTGCAGGGAGGGGAGTGTAGTACCAGTGGTACTTTCAGCTGAACGCACCACCCTCTGTAGGGCCCGCCTGTCCTGAGCAGTACAGTTCCAAAACCAGACAGTGGTGTTGCCTGTCAGGATGCTCTCCACTGCTCCAGAGTAGAAGGACTTGAGGATCCCCTCCGAGACCTGAATTTCTTTAGCTACCTGAGGTGGTTTAAGACACTGCCTCGCCTTTCTCACCAGAAAATTTAAATTTAAATAATTAATACATTATCTGCGTGCATCACCATTTCAGAAACAAAGTCAGAGAATTCATGTCAGAAGCTTGAGTGTGGTCTGGAGGACGGTAGATCACTGCTTGGTAAATAAGCAGTGGTGATGAGGGCCGCATAACAAGAGCCTCAAAAGTCTAACCAAATCCCACATAGACCCATTAGTACAGTCTGTATCACATCAGTCTGCACTACGTCAGTCTGTATCACATCTGTCTGTGTGTGATGACGCCTTCCCTGTTAGGATGAAGGCCGTCCATCCTCATCATGTCGGGTTGCCCCCAAAAGGAGAGCCAGTTATCTACAAAGGTTGCGGTGGCTGCCTGCAGAACTTAGTCAGCCACCAGTTAAGCAAAACTTATCTACTGAACCTTTCATCATTGCCTCTCGCAAGCAAGGGCCATAGACGATCACTTGATGCCGACTCATCTTGAATGAAGAATGAAGAATCTTTAATTGTCACACAGCACTCGTAAGTACAACACATGCACGCACACACAAATGAGGCCTCTGCATTTAACCCATCCTTGGCTTGTCCTTCCTCCGGGGGCACAGCCAGGAGCAGTGGGCTGGTCAGACGATGATGTTTGCATGTTTTTGGTGGGGGTCCGGACTGATGTTAGGTGGAGGAAACCCCATGTCAGCACGGGGAGAACATGCAAACTCCACACAGAAAGGCTCCTATTTGGGAGATAACCCACCCGGAGCACAAGAGATCACAAGTTCTAGCAATGTAACTCTTTGTTATCACTGATCACCTCATCCTCACATCATTAGAGACGACATGAATAAGTATATCAGAATAGCTGGTGTCCTCCTTGTGTGCCTGTTTTTGTGGCTGTTCCTGTGGCTTGCCAGCACTCTAAGATTAGTTTCAATGTCCGGCACTCTGGTCCCAGGTAAACACACTACTGTGGCTGGCCTTCCAAGCCAGACATAGCGGGTGATTGAGTCACCCATGACTATGATGTGGGAGCTGGGAGGACTAGTTGGGGTAGGACTAGCTAAAGGGGAAAATCTGTTAGAAACCTCAACAGGCTCTCCCTGGCTGGTAGGCCGCATAGGGCTAATGCTAGCCAGGCTAGCAGGCCGGCTGTGATCCACGCTATGTGCCTGTCACATTTAAGTTATCAAATTACTCTGCTCTAACTGACGGACATGTCCCTCTAGCAGGGAAAGCCTCTCAAGGAGCAGGTGCATAAGGAGCAGATATGCACATACTATAGTCCATACTCCCTGGTTGGTTTGTTTGTAGCTTGTAGCCACTTAGCTGCTATTCGTTAGCCACTGTAGCAGAAAGCCGGTGTGGCTTGTAGCCGGTGTAGCTTTTCGCTGGTGTAGTCCGAGGTTCATGGAGCTTCACCAGCACACTTGCGGGCGCTGAATCCTAGAGATGGAGAAAAGAAAGAAAAAGGTCTTGCAGATAACTGTAGACTGGAGTAGATTCTAGAGTCTGTACTCGATACAAACACAAGTTCGGGAGCCCCGAACACAAAGAAGCAGTTACACAAGTTGATTCAAGCGGAATAAAAAGCTAATGTATATTAAACAAACCATTGACGCTATGATTTGTAGGAATTGGGAGCAGTGGCTCAGGAGGTAGAGCGGGTCATCTAGTAATCGGAAGATTGCCGGTTTGATTCCCTGCTCCTCTTGGTAGCGTGCTGATGTGTCCTTGGGCAAGACAATTAACCCCCCACTGCTCCTAGATACGTCAGTTGCTAGGATGGAAAATTGAAAAGAATGTGGGTGGTTCAGGCGGGGTGTCGGTCTGTCGGCGCGGGGCCTGGCTCCGTGCCTGATGCCCGCGGCCCGGGTTCTGCGCCTACGGCTGCATCTTGTGCCTGCACTTGGTGGTGGGTTGCGTGTGTGCGCCCCTGCGGTGCGGGGTCTCCTTGTGTCCCCTGGGACTGGGTTATGCGCCCCGGGGCCGTGGGAGTTGCTTAGCGGGCTTCCGGCTTCTCTGGGGGCCTGGGGGTCTTCTGCGGCTGCTGGGTGGTCTGCACTGGGCTTTCCTGCAGCAATGGGGTGTCTATGGAGCTGTAGAGTTTGGGGCTTGGAGGCCCTTTCCGCTGCTTGGAAGCGCCACAACATAATACTGACCTTATACACCATAACCAATTGGGATAAGTCCTGTACACTCACTAGCGGATGCACACACACACACACAAGCGGTCCCATTACCCACACACACATATACACACCCCCAACACCTGCTTTAAACGCACCCCAGCACCCTCCTGGTTGCATTCCTCTCCTTTTCTCCCTCATTTGCTGCCATAACTAAGACAGGAAGAGGCCACTTGACCAAATGCTTTTCCAGTTTTCCTGTTCCTGATTAACTGTGTTTGTCAATACATTTTGTCGTTCGATGTGAATGTTTTTCCATGTACATGTTGTTGTTTGTTTGAATGTTTATGTTTTTAGATGTACATGTTGTTGTTTGTTTCTATTTCTGTTATTCCATGTACATATTGTATGTTTCTGTTTCTATGTTTCCATGTACAGGTTGTTGTTTGTTTTTATGTTTATGTTTTTCAATGTACATGTTGTTGTTTGTTTCTATGTTTATGTTTTTACATGTACATGTTGTTTTTTTCTATGTTTATCTGTCTCACCTGTGGTGATTCTCCCTCTCTTGGAGTAGTGATTAGTTGTTTATAGACCCAAACATGGTAAAATATTTCTCCAAAGAGGGAAGTTGGTGGTGGTTGTGTGTAACCAAAAAGCTTTGATCTGGTCATACCACAGGTCATCCACAGGACAGAGTTATTGCAGCAGTTGTTGATGATTAAAGAATGAATAATGAGTTGCATTGCAGGTTGAGAAGTTCATCGCACTTGCAGACTAACTCTGTCCTAAATGCAATGGCACAAATACTCAGCGTGATGACAGTACAGGGTAAAAACAAACAAACAGAGAAATGCATTTGATTGCCTCAGTACTTGACAATGACAATCAGTTGAATTTTTAATCCAATCTTAATTGTGAATGAATGTAGTTTAAGCAACACAATCACCAGATAGCAGAAGTCACCACAGTGCAGCACGTCCTGAAAAGGAACCAGTTCAGTTCCAGTAGAAACATATATACCTGGTGTTCTACAGGTTTTCTATAGGTGATCTACAGCTGTTCTCTGGCTGTTCTACGGGTGTTCTACGGGTGTTCTACGGGTGTTTTACGGGTGTTCTACAGGTGTTCTATTGGTGTTCTACAGGTGTTCTACAGGTGTTCTATAGGTGTTCTACGGGTGTTCTATAGATGTTGTATAGGTCATGTCTGTCTCTCTGACCAGCTGTCTGTCTGTAGGTTCTGATAGCCAGACAGGCTGTAAGAACAAAGAAGCGACTCACCAGACGCACAGCTAAACAACGATTGGTCGATTCCAGGAAAATCCTGAAGAAGCTTCGCCTCCTTGCTAAAGAGGTGACAGTTTGTCTGTCTGTCTCTCTGACTGTCTGTCTGACTGTCCTCTCACTGTATACCTGTCTGTCTGCTTGTCTCTCTCCAGCCCCAGAGCACACTTCCTGATGTGTTTCTATGGTTACTGAGTGGACAGAAGCGATTGGCATATGTCCGAATCCCCTCCTACTCCATCCTCTTCTCATTGGTGGAGGAACAAAGGGGGCGAGACTGTGGCAAAGTCACCACGCTGTATATGAAGGTAGTGTGTGGTTCCTCTCATTCCAATGGGCAGTTAGCATTAGCTTTATGGATATAGCGCCAAACCTGCTGTGATCATGGTGTGTACTTTGAAATAAAATCCTTAATGTTGTAGAAGTACAGTGGTTTGATAATACAACAAAATGTACTGATATTAAATGGCTTTGGAAAAGAGAGTAATGTGAGGTAATGCCAGTTGTTATCGAAAGCCCAGTAGGGGCTGAATAGTGGAAATACATCTGATGTCAGTGTGTGTGTGTGTGTGTGTGTGTGTGTGTGTGTGTGTGCGCGCATGCAGTCCCCAGGAGGGCCAGTAGGGGAGATCTTTGCAAAGCTGGAGGTTTACCTGTGGCTCGGTCTCACGAAGTACAGCAAGGAGGCACTGAGCTCGCTGCCCGAGGACTTCCTGCCTGTGTATGAGGAGGAGGAGGAGGAAGAGGAGCAGCGAGGAGGCAGGAGGGGAAAGATGCCGATCAGCCTATCATGTCAGGGTGAGTGGCGCCCCCTTCAGGCCAGCACAGGAACACCAACAGGCCTTTGTACCTGGATTGTGTTGTGTGAGAAAAAAACTTCTAACATACACAACTTCTGCGGTCAGTTAATCCATTTGAAGGCGGGAACTAGGCTAAGGTCAGGATACGTTCTCTGAAGAGTCACTATGCCCCATCAACTACAGCATTTTTCGGTTTGTCAAAATATTTTCTGCTTTCAGAGAAAGCAGAAAATATCAGTCAAAACCTTTTTCAGAAACATACAGTATAAACACAGACAGACACACACACACACACATAGAGTATATATATGTATGTATGTATGTATGTATATATGTACAGTATGTATGTATGTATGTATGTATATGTGTGTGTGTGTGTGTGTGTGTGTGTGTGTGTATGTATGTATATATGTGTGTGTGTAACAATAACAACAATTTAAAAATATATATATGTCCAAAAATAAAAATTATCAATGGTAATGAATCAAATACTTTATAAATTATTACTTATAAAAAGTATAAATGCATCAGCTATATAGCAACACTACCATTTTGAAAGCATAACTAACTATAACCATGATCATAACTTAACTATAACTATAGACATCAACATTATCACAAACATGATCAGAACCATTACCATCACGATAACTATAAACATGATCATAACAATAACTATGATCATGACTAGGACCATAATCATGATCATAACCTAAACTATAACTAACCATAACCATGATCACAAACATGATCATAACTATAACTATAACCATGATCATAACGTTAACTAGAACTATAACCATAATGTTGATCACAAACATGATCATAACTATGACCATGATCACAACATGATCATAACTAGAACCAAAATCATAACCATAGTTCTGTTGGACAACTCGACGGCTCCACACGCTTCCACACCCTTATGAGCCGGCCTATTTAAGCAGCCAATCCCTCCTGCCCTACCTGCTTTGCCTCCTTCATTGCTTCCCGCTTTGTTTCCCGATTTGCCTCCCACTTCGCCTCCCGCTTCGCCTCCTGCTACTCTTCCTACTTTTGTTCGTGCTTTGCCTCCACTTTGCCTCCCACTTTGCCTTCCGTTTCACTCACTGCTTTTCCTCCTGCTTTGCTTTCCACTTTGCCTCCCGCTTTGCTTCCCGCTTTGTTTCCCGCTTTGCCTCTTGCTTTGCCTCCTGCTTTGCTTCCTGTTTTTCCTCCTACTTTGCCTCCTGCTTTTCCTTCTGCGTTACCTCCTGCTTTGCCTCCTGCTTTGTTTTCTGCTTTGCTTCTGCTTTTCTTTGTGCGTTGCCTCCTGCTTTGCTTCCTGCTTTTTCTCCTGCTTCCCGCTCCTGCTTTTCTTTCTGCGTTGCCTCCTGCTTTGCCTCCTGCTTTGCCTCCCACTTTGTCTCCTGCTTTTCTTTGTGCTTTACCGACTGCTATGCTTACGGCTTTTATTCCTGCTTTGCCTCCTGCTTTTCTTCCTGCTTTGCCACCTGCTTAGCCGCCTGTTTTAATTCCTGCTTTGCCTCCCACTTTGTCTCCTACTTTGCGTCTTGCTGTTCTTCCTGCTTTTCTTTCTGCTTGGCGGCCGCTATGCTTCTGGCTTTTATTTTTTCTTTGCCTCCGTCTTTGCTTCCTGCTTTGCTTCCCTTTTTTGCCAACTTCTTTGCCGCCTGTTTTGATTCCTGCTTTGCCTCCTGCTCTTCTTCCTGTTTTGCCTCCTGCCTTGCCTCCTACTTTGCCTCCTGCTTCACTACTGCTTTGCCTACTGCTTTGCCTCCTGCTTTGCTTCCCGCTTTGCCTCCTGCTTTGCCTCCTGCTTTGCTTCCTGCTTTTCTTCCTGCTTCCCGCTCCTGCTTTTCTTCCTGCTTTGCCTACTGCTTTGCCTCCTGCTTTGCCTCCCGCTTTGCCTCCTGCTTTGCTTCCTGCTTTGCCACCTGCTTCCCGCTCCTGCTTTTCTTTCTGCTTTGCCCCCTGCTTTGCCTACCACTTTGTCTCCTGCTTTGCGTCTTGCTGTTCTTCCTGCTTTTCTTTCTGCTTTGCCAACTGCTTTGCTTCCGGCTTTTACTCCTGTTTTGCCTCCTGCTTTGCTTCCTGCTTTGCTTCCTGCTTTGCCATCTGCTTAGCCGCCTGTTTTAATTCCTGCTTTGCCTCCTGCTTTTCTTCCTGTTTTGCCTCCTGCTTTGCCTCCCGCTTCACTTCCCGCTTTGCCTCCTGCTTTGCTTCCCACTTTACCTCCCGCTTTGCTTCCTGCTTTGTTTCCCATTTTGCCTCTTGCTTTGCCTCCTGCTTTGCCTCCTGTTTTGCCTCCTGCTTTGCCTCCTGCTCTGCCTCCCACTTTTCTTTCTGTGTTGCCTCCTGCTTTGCCTCCTGCTTTGCCTCCCACTTTGCCTCCTGCTTTGCCTCCTACTTTGCCTCTTGCTTTTTCTTCCTGCTTTGCCTACTACTTTGTATCCAACTTTGCTTCCTGCTTTGCTTCCTGCTTTGCTTCCTGCTTTGCCTCCTGCTTCCCGCTCCTGCTTTTCTTTCTGCGTTTCCTCCTGCTTTGCCTCCTGCTTTGCCTCCCACTTTATCTCCTGCTTTGCGTGTTGCTGTTCTTCCTGCTTTTCTTTCTGCTTTGCCGACTGATATGTTTCCGGCTTTTATTCCTGCTTTGCCTCCTGCTTTGCTTCCTGCTTTGCTTTCTGCTTTGCCGCCTGTTTTAATTCTTGCTTTGCCTCCTGCTTTGCTTCCTGCTTCGCCTCCTACTTCCCACTCCTGCTTTTCTTTCTGCTTTGCTTCCTGCTTTGCCGCCTGTTTTAATTCCTGCTTTGCCTCCTGCTTTTCTTCCTGATTTGCCTCCTGCTTTGCCTCCTGCTTTGCTTCTTGCTTTGCCTCCTGCTTTGCCTCCCACATTGTCTCCTGCTTTGCGTCTTGCTGTTCTTCCTGCTTTTCTTTCTGCTTCGACTGCTATGCTTCCGGCTTTTAGTCCTGCTTTGCCTCGTGCTTTGCCTCGTGCTTTGTCTCGTGCTTTGTCTCGTGCTTTTCCTCCTGTTTTTCCTCCTGCTATGCTTCCTGCTTTTATTCCTGCTTTGCCTCCCGCTTGCCATCCCGCTTTTCTCCATGCTTTGCTGCCTGCATTGCTTGCTGTGTTACTGCACTGCCTCCACCTCCCCTGCATCCACCTCTTGGGCTCTACTGTTCTATCCACTCCTATATTTCTCGCTCATTGAGCCAATATTTTCTCTTGTAGACAAAGCCGAACCACCCCCCCCCCGCCAAGCAGAGAACAAAAAAAAAAATTGAAACAGACTCTGACACAGGGTTGCTGTACCTTGTATCATAAAAACACCGGGCTCTGAAACAGGGTTCCCATACCTTATACAAACAAATGTCCAAAAGAAAGTTAAAAGGTCCCCTTCCAGAAGACCTGGGTACCCCGGAGCAGCACGTTCAACTGGCCTCCTTCCACCAGGGCGACGACAGACTGCCCCCTCCTCCCTTCCGGAGAGTGAGGCCTCAGACTGCTGCGCTGTCTGGTGACACTTGGCTGGACACTTGGCTGGGGTTGCTTGGAGGGGAAGCCTGGCTGCTAGGCTGCTGGATGGTTCTGGCGATGGTCGCAGGGCAGAGAAGCTAGCTGCCAGCAGTTACCTGTGGTGGTTGCTGTGCTGCTTCTCCCCAGGTCCTCCACCGGACCCCCCAGGTGCTGCTGCTGCCAGTCGAGAGAGGGTTGGTGCTGGGGCCACCCCTTGAACAATTGGTGGCTACAGGGCATCTTCGGGCGGCCCTTCTGTGTCCCTTCCCCTTACCGGAGGCCCACATTGGGCACCACTGTGCCAGTTTCGACACCACATGCCAACCAAGTGGGGTTTTCAGGGCCCTCCGGCACAGAGACAGAGGCAATGAGGGTGGTTAACACCAGTTTATTGTAGAGAGAAGGCTATCTCTGCTAGCCAGGAGCAGATTGAACATGTCATGACAGGCCTCCTATCCTGAGTGCGTGTGTGGATGGGTTTTTTAAACCTGCCGCTCGTTAGCCTAACCAACGAGCGTCAGGTGTGGTTGCCAAGCCATCCCATCCACCACATAGACACTCGCCAAATTTTTACTCGATCCGATAAATGGCCTAGGAGGAGCTTGCAAAAGTACAAAGCATGAAAATGACCAAAAAGTGACTAAAATTGCACCTTTAATTCAATATTGCTGACTTCCCGTTAGGTGTCAGTCATGGCGGCAATATATATTTTCTTTTAATCAAGTGGTGTTACATATGTATGTTACCAAATTTTGTGAGTTTTCATGGAAAAAAAGTGAATAGGTTTGATGTTTGAGGGTGTGGTTGGCCATTTCACCACGCCCATGCACAGGACTCATATAATATCAATGGCAACACTGGGACTGACGAGTGTGCAAAGTTTTGTGAGTTTTCGAGTATCATAAGGCCCCCAAAAAGCAGACACAAAAAGGCTGAAGAAGAACGTAAACAATAAACGGAGCAATAACAATAGGTTCCTCTCCCCACATTTTGTGGGCTCGGACCCTAATAATAAATATAGCTGCAGGTAGCAATGCACAGGGTCCAGTTTAATCATGTTAGGTACATATTACAGTTTCCCGGGTTCTGTGAAATGCAGCATGAGTTACAATTTTCCAAGTTTACAGTTCACTCGTTTCATTACTTTTTTCAAGGTTTTCTGAGATTGTTTTGGTCTTTAACATGAGTGTGACTCAACTCTGAGGATGAATGTTCTGTCCACTCCCTCTTTACCGCCTGGTGATGTCACTTGGTTGGGTCACACTGAGGAAAACCTGTCGTGATTGAGGGTCGCTCTGAGTCCGTTGAGGGACGCTGTTTTCTTTTATGTTTTTGAAATAATTGTGTATACATAAAGACATGTTTGCTTCAAATTAAGTATTTTATTTTTCATGTGTTTTTCCATTCACCATGGACTTGCGTCACTAAATGTTCCTCTTGTGTCGTTTAGTTTAAAGGTCCCTCAAGAACGGTGATCAATTACGATCGTTCATGGATCTGGTGCGGACACAAAAGAGGGGGATGGTTCGGCCAAAGGTTCTTGAAAATGTCCTCTGTGACCCATTACAGTTTTCTGGGTGTTGTAAAACGCAGCGTGAGTTTGTTTTCCGAGTTTCCTTTAAACGCGTAACAAACTCTATGCAGTCCACAAGGCGAAAGTTGCTGGATGAGAATGACTTCCGAGAGACAAAGCTTGCACTTTGGGTGATGAAGTCACAAAGGGGCCCGCCAACGTTCATCAACTTGCGGTGAATTTGCAACAGTTTTTCACTAACTGCTCCAAATGTGGATAGATATTGAGACTAACAACAAGACATCTGAAATCTCTCGGTATTAACGAGACCTCAACAATGTCTGCGTACTGCGACCGCCGTGTTTTCGATACTTTTAGCCTGAAAAATACCAAAAAGTCTAATTAAAGTAAATCTTAAAAACAATAGCGTTTCGGCTCTGTGGCCTGGACCACTAAAAATAGTCACCTTTATTTGTATGGTACCCTTCATACACAACATGTCACTCACAAAGTGCTTCACAGAAATTGAGGGCCTTCAAATAGCAACAATGAAAGCAAATCAAATAAGCAAAATAAATGTATAAAAATGGTGAATATTATACTATAATCGTCTCAGATTTAGGTTCAATTTAACCTGTTGAGCCCCCACCCTCTGGAACTCTCTCCCTCCCGTAATCCGTAACTCCCTGACCCTGGACACTCAAAACCCACCTTTTCACGGTGGCCTTTCCCCATTAGTTAGTTTAAGTTTGTTTAGCTTTCCCTTTGTTTTGTTTGTTCCTGCACCCTCAACCCTCCGCACCCTCCACCTTCTCCTGTAAAGCGACCTGGGTTTTTTTGAAAGGCGCTATACAAATTTAAGTTATTATTATTAGTAGTAGTATAATATGAAGACAAAGTAAAACAATAAAAGCATTAGAAGACTACAATAAAGTAATGCAGGAATGAACTCCTAAAAGAAAATATATAGTAGTAGTGCGATGATACATAAAGGAGTAGTAGTAGTAGTAGTAGTATTTATAACACTGTGTCTCTGCAGACAGCAGGTATTTCCAGCTTCGGTGCCATCTCTACCAGGGCCGAGGGTTAATGGCCGCTGATGACAATGGCCTCTCCGACCCCTTCGCCAAGGTGGTGTTCTCCACCCAGTGCCAGGTCACACGGGTTAGTAGTGGGTGTAGTCCAGGTGTAGTAGTGTATTGTAATCTGTCTTGGGCTGGAGGTGGTTTGTGTAAACACAGTTAATCTGAGTTACGATAAGGTTTAACAGTAAACCTGTCCATCTCAAACCATTGTATGTGGCCTGGGTGTAGAAGTGTGTGTCTTTATCCAGCTGTAGGACATTTGTTTTGACGCAGGTAATCTGGGTTGGATTAGGATTAACGGTTAATCTGTATCCAACTGTAGGTGGTGTGGGAGACCCTCTCTCCCGCCTGGTGTGAGTGTTTGCTGTTTGACAGAGTTCTACTGGAGGGAAAGAAGGAGGAGCTACAACAAGACCCGCCCCTTATTCTAATCAGCATCTATGACTACGATACCATGGTAATGACTCTGCTCACTTTCTACGGTCCATGGTTACCAGATCCCAACTCGTTTTATGTAACGTAGATAATTATTCAACAAACTTTGTCCGTCGTGTTGGGATCATCCTCCACTGATTTAAGGTGATAAGATAAGACTGAAGGCGGAGGAACATACTTAAAAAGACGTAAGAACCAATGGGGAACCTGTCCTAGAACACAACCGGCAGAATACTCCATAACAACTGTGTTTATTTCTTCATGTAGTATTCCATGCCACATATTTCCAGAGTGAGTTGCTGGAAAGAGGAAAAAAACAGCAAAAAAAATGGGTGAAAAAACAAATGGTGGCAGTGAAAGAAGCAGGAATGTGACTGTGAGAGGAGTCTGCCTAGGCTTTGGCTTGTTGAAAGCTGCAGTGTGTGCACTACAGCTGCAGCGGAACAGCTGGCTCACGGCTTGCTAAGTATCATGGTTTTTGGGCCACGGCAACGGCATGGTTTCGGTATCTTTATATTTAAGTTATATTTGAGTTTAAAATAGTTAAAAGGTTTAAAAACTATTTTTATAGAGGGACACACCCATCCCAGGGGGGTTATTTTACAAAAATAGGGAAATACTGCACGACGGCTCCACACGAACCCCCATGACTGATGTGCCCGTGGAGCTCCAACAGTGGATTCAATAGGAAGCAGCACTTACTTGCACACCGCGCTGCACCCGTACGCTGCACCAACGTGTCCAGTCCTTCTCTACTGTGATACCGTGGTTCACGTGTGTATATTGCACAATAGGGGGCGCACCGAATGGTTCCATAACACAATGTGTACCGGTGCGTCCTTACTGAGCACCGAAAAGCTCTCTCTAGAGCCAACGTTTGGTTTGTCTGTTCTTGGCCACTGTAGAAACAGGGGGGTGCAACATGGAGGCCTCTGTAAAGCATAACCCCTCCCTATGCAGATAAGAACGGCTCATTCTAAGGTAACGAAAACACAGCGATTTTTATTTTCATGGGATTTTACACTGAATAAAACATACTTAGAGATGGAAACAAGAAAAGGGAAAAAGGAGGTTGAATAGAAAGTCCCCCCATGCCGTGACTCAAGGCCATGTGGACCAATTAGAGACAAGATGAGCTGTCAGAGCCAGAAAAGGACAAAAGACAAATCACTGTCATTTTGTTCTTCTCGTGTTCTGAACACGTCTTTTTGTTTTAAAAGTTGTAGTTCCTATAAAGGATGCCTCCCTGTTCCTTCTGAGCTCTGCTTGGATAATGCTCATCTCGCATCATTTGATGTTGGCATGGTAACAGTGAATCAATACTACTGACTAATACAGAGTCCTCCTCACCACCATCGACTGCCTTTTCGAACTATTGATGTTGTTAATTAAATGTGTACGTGTGTGTGTGTGTGTGTGTGTGTGTGTGTGTGTGTGTGTGTGTGTGTGTGTGTGTGTGTGTGTGTGTGTGTGTGTGTGTGTGTGTGTGTGTGTGTGTGTGTGTGTGTGTGTGTGTGTGTGTGTGTGTGTGTGTAGGGCAGCCCAGAGCCCTTGGGCAGGGCGTTTGCTAAACCGGAGTTTAAGTTTGTAGAGGAGCCGTACCAGAAGCCCCGCCTCCATTTCTATGACATCAGCAGAGGGAAGTCCCCCGCCGGCGAGCTGCTGGCGGCCTTTGAGTTGATCGAACTGGATTACTCCAGTTTTGGAGAGGTAATCCTAAACCCCAACTCTATTAATATAAAATAAATCATAATCCTAAACTTTATTAACAATAACACAGATCATAATCTAAACGTTATTAATAATAACACAGATTGTAATCCAAACTTTATTAGCAATAACACAGCTCGTAATCTAAACTTTATAAACAATAACACAGATCATAATCTCAACTTTATTAACAATAAAACTGATCATAATCCTAAACTTCATTAGCAATAACACAGACCGTAATCTGAACTTTATTTACAATTACACAGATCGTAATCTAAACATTAAAAACAATAACACAGGTCGTACTCTAAACTTTATTAACAATAACACAGATCGGAATCTACATTTTTTAAACAATAACACAGATCGTAATCTAAACTTTTTTACAAATAACACTGATCGTAATCTAAACTTTATGAACAATATCACAGATCGTAATCTCAACTTTATAAACATTAATAATAACAATAATAACTACTTAAATTGATATAGCGCCTTTCAAAAAACCCAAGGACGCTTTACAGGAGAGGGGCACGGGGGGGTGGGGGGGTGTGGAGTCAGATTAAGGGAGAGAGGAACAAAACAAAAACAAAGGGTTAGCTAAACTAACTAATGGGGAAGGGCCACGGTGAAAAGGTGGGTCTTGAGGGTTGTTTTGAAAGTGTCCAGGGTCAGGGCATTACGGATAACGGGTGGGAGAGCGTTCCAGAGGGTGGGGGCTGCCACGCTGAAAGCTCCGTCCCTGAAAGTTGTTAGTCTGGTACGGGGGATTTGTATGTGAGGAGGAGGAGTTTGTTAGACATGCGGAACTTGAGCGGGAGCCAGTGGAGGTGAATGAGGGTGGGGGTGATGTGCTGCCAGAGCTTGGTGTGAGTGAGAACCCTGGCAGCCGAGTTCTGCACATACTGGAGCTTGTTCAGGGCTTTGCTGGAAACCCCGGACAAGACTCTGTTACCGTAGTCCAACCGGGAGGTGATAAAAGCATGGATGAGGGTTTATGCCACGGAGTCTGAAAGTGAGGGACGGAGACGGGAGATGTTTTTGAGGTGATAGAAGGCAGACTTGGTGATGGATCTGATGTGAGACTGAAAGGAGAGGGTGGAGTCCAGGATAACAGCCAGGTTGCGGACCTCGGGAGATGTTTTGATGGAACAGTCGTCAACGAGGAGGAGGAGATCTCCAACCTTCCGGAGCAGCGGCTTTGGGGCCACAACCATGAGCTCTGACTTTTTGCTGTTGAGTTTGAGTAGGTTTGTTGTCATCCAGGTTTTTATGACATGGAGGCAGTTGACCAGATACTGTGAGGGGAACTGAGTGGATGGTGAGGTGCTGAGATAAAGCTGTGTATCATCAGCGTAGCAGTGGAAGTTGAGACCATGGTGACGAATGATCTGGCCTGAGTGGGGGCAGGTAGATGATGAAGAGTGTTGGAGCGAGCACAGAGCCTTGAGGGACGCCATGGTTGACTGTGACATGGGAAGTGGAGGAGCCATTGATGTTGACAAACCGAGTTCTGTTTGATAGATATGATTGAAACAATGAGAGAGCTGTACTGGTGATGCCAAGGAGGTGGGATAGGAGTTTGAGGAGGATTGTGTGGGAAAACGTGTCAAAAGCAGTGGAGAGGTTCACTAGGATGAGGATACTGATGTTACCGGAGTCTGCAGCAAGGAGAAGGTCATTGGTGGTCTTGATTAGGGCGGTCTCTGTGCTGTGGTGTGCTCTGTAGGCTGACTGCAGGGGTTTGTAGAGCTCATGGTTGGACAGATGTTGATGGAGCTGGGCGACCACTGCTCTTTCCAGGACCTGACTGAGGAATGGAAGGTTGTTGGATAGATCTGTTTACATTGATCGTAATCTAAACTTTATTAACAATAACACAGAACATCATCCTAAACTTTATTAAGAATAACACAGATCGTAATCCAAACTTTATTAACATAACACAGATTGTAATCTAAACTCTATTAACAATAACATAGATCTTAATCTCAATTTTATTACTAATAACATTGATCATAATACTAAACTTTATTTTCAATAACACAGATCGTAATCTAAACTTTATTAACATTAACACAGATCATAATCTAAACTTTATAAACAATAACACAGATCGTAATCTCAACTTTTTTTTCAATAACACAAATCGTAATCTTTACATTATTAACATTTACACAGAACTCTATTAACAACAGCATAGATCTTAATCTAAATGTTATTAATAATAAAACAGATCATAATCTAAACTTTATTAACAGTAACACAGATCATACTCTAAACTTTATTAATAATAACACAGATCGTAATGTACATTTTATAAACAATAACACATCGTAATCTCAACTTTATTAACAATCACACAGATCGTAATCTAAACTTTATTAATAATAACACAGATCTAATCTTAACTGTATGAACAATAACACAGATCATAATCTTAATTTTATGAACAATAACACAGGTCATAATCTCAACTTTATTAACAATATCACAGATTGTAATCTCAATTTTATTAATAATAACACAGATCTTAAACTAAACTTTATTTAAAATAACACAGATCTAATCTAAACTTTATTAATAACACAGATCTGACACAAATCGTAATCTTAACATTATTAACATTAACACAGATCGTAATCTAAATGTTATTCATAATAACACAGATCATAATTGAATCTTTATTAACAATAACACAGCTCATACTCTGAACTTTATTAATAATAACACAGATCGTAATCGCAACTTTATCATCAATAACACAGATTGTAATCTAGATGTTATTTACAATAACACAGATTGTAATCTAGATGTTATTTACAATAACACAGATTGTAATCTAGATGTTATTTACAATAACACAGATCGTAATCAAAACTTTATTAACAATAACACAGATCGTAATCAAAACTTTATTAACAATAACACAGAATGTAATATTAAACTTTATTTACTTATTATTATGTTTGATGTGTGTTTGGCGTGTGTGTGTGTGTGTGCAGCCTACTCTTCCTCACTCTGTGGACCCTCAGGAGCCTCCATTTGTTTCGGATCAAAGCTGCTTCATCATCCCACTAGGAGTGAGACCAGTTCTGAGGACCTTCAGGATAGAGGTACAGACTCCAACCACATCATGCGACTACACACTGCTACACACTGCTACTACACAGTACAACACACTGCTACACACTACAACCCACTGCTACTACACACTACTACACACTGCTACATACTGCTACTACACACTACTACTACTACACACTACTGCAAACTTTCTTGCACACTTTTAACTGTACATTTTACACTGTGTGTGTGTGTATATATATATATATATATATATATATATATATATATATATATATATATATATATATATATATATATATATATATGTATATATATATATATATATGTATATATATATATGTTTCTTAATAATTATTATATGTTGTATGTAAATATGTTGTATGTAGATTGGAGTTTTTTAATTTCCCCCTGGGATTATTAAAGTATTTCTGATTCTGATTCTGAAACTGCTAAACACTGCCACACACTGCGACTACAAACTATTACAACACACTGCTAAATACTACAACTAGAGACTACTACACACTGCTACTACACACTACTACTACAGACTAGATCATATTGCTACTACACACTGCTACTACACAATAATACCATACACTCCTACTTCAAACTGCTACTTCACACTGCTACTACACACTACTACACACTGCTACTACGAACTGCTTATACACACTGCTACGACACACTCCTACAAACTGCTGCAACACACTACTGCACACTGCTACTACACACTCCTACACACTCCTACACACTGCTACTACACACTACTCCACACTTCTACTACACAATGCTGCACTCTGCTACTACACACTGCTGCACATATATATATATATATATATATATATATATATATATATATATATATATATATATATATATATACACACACACTACACAATGCTGCAAACTGCTACTCAACACTGTTACTTCACACTTCTAATACACGCTGTTACTACACATTGCTACTATACATTGCTACATACTGCTACTACACGCTGCGACTACACACTACAACGCACTGCTACACTGCTACTACACACTGCTAATACACACTGATTATACACACTGCTACTACAAACTAATACTACACACCAGTCCACACTGCTACACACTGCTACTACACAATGCTGCACTCTGCTACAACACACTGCTGCACACTGCTACTACACAATGCTGCAAACTGCTACTCAACACTGTTACTACACACTTCTAATACACGCTGTTACTACACACTGCTACTATACATTGCTACATACTCTACTACACGCTGCGACTACACACTACAACGCACTGCTACACTGCTACTACACACTGCTAATACACACTGATTATACACACTGCTACTACAAACTAATACTACACACCAGTCCACACTGCTACACACTGCTACTACACAATGCTGCAAACTCCTACTACACAATTCTACTACACACTACTACACACTTCTGCAGACTGGTAGACACTGCCACAACACACTGCTACACATGACTACACACTGCTACTCCACACTGCTACTACACACTGCTAATACACGCTGTTACTACACACTGCTAATACACACTAAAACACACTGCTACTACACACTACTACACACTGCGACTACACACTACTCCACACTGCTACAACAGACTGCTCCACACTCCTACACACTGCTACTACACACTACTACATACTGCTACTACACAATGCTGCACACTGCTACTACCCACTGCTAGACACTGCTACTACAAACTACAACACACTGCTACACATTATTACACACTGCTACTTCACAGTACTACACGATGCTTAAACACACTATTACTACACATTGCTACTACACACTCCTACACACTGCTACTTCACACTACTGCACACTTCTACACACTGCTAATACACTCTACTACATACTGCCACTAAACACTTGTGCACAATGCTACTACATACACAACACACTGCTACACACTACTTCACACTACTACACACTGATACATCCTGCTACTACACACTACTACTCCACACTACTGCACACTGCTAAACACTGCCACACACTGCTACTACACGCTGTTACGACACACTGCTACACACTACAACACATTACTACTACTACAGACTACTGCACACTGGTACAACACACTACTACAACAACAGACTTCTACTACACACTGCTACTACACACTGGTACTACACACTACTACGCACTGCTACTGCACACTGTTACAACACACTACAACACACTGCTACACATTACACATACTGCTACTACACAGTGCTGCACACTGCTACTACACAGTACTATACACCGCTTATACACACCGCTACTACACACTGCTACACACTGCTCCTACACACTACAACACACTGCTACACATTACACATACTGCTATTACACAATGCTGCACACTGCTACTACATATTGCTACACACTGCTTCTACACACTACCACTACACACTACTACTACACACCAGTACACACTGCTACACACTGCTTCTACACACTAATCCTACACATTGCTACACACTACTACTACTACACACTGCTACTACACACTACTACACACTGCTACACACTGCTACTACACACTACAACACACTGCTACACACTACTACACACGGCTACTACACACTACTACACACTGCTACAAACTCCTACACATGGCTACTACACACTACTACATTCTGCAACTACACAATGCTGCACACTGCTACTACACACTGCTACTACAAACTACAACACACTGCTATACATTACACAAACTGCTACTACACAATGCTGCACACTGCTACTACACATTGCTACACACTGCTACTACACACTACTACACACTGCTACACACTGCGACTACACACTACTACTATACACTAGTACACACTGCTACACACTGTTACTACAAACTACTACTACTACACACTACTACACACTGTTACACACTGCCACTACACACTACTACTACACACTGCTACACACTGCTTCTACACACTGCTACTACACACTACTACTACACACCAGTACACACTGCTACACACTGTTACTACACACTGCTACTACACACTACTACTCCACACTACTGCACACTGCTAAACACTGCCACACACTGCTACTACACGCTGTTACGACACACTGCTACACACTACAACACATTACTACTACTACAGACTACTGCACACTGGTACAACACACTACTACAACAACAGACTGCTACTACACACTGCTACTACACACTGCTACTGCACACTGTTACAACACACTACAACACACTGCTACACATTACACATACTGCTACTACACAGTGCTGCACACTGCTACTACACACTGCTACACAGTACTATACACCGCTTATACACACCGCTACTACACACTGCTACACACTGCTCCTACACACTACAACACACTGCTACACATTACACATACTGCTATTACACAATGCTGCACACTGCTACTACATATTGCTACACACTGCTTCTACACACTACCACTACACACTACTACTACACACCAGTACACACTGCTACACACTGCTTCTACACACTAATCCTACACATTGCTACACACTACTACTACTACACACTGCTACTACACACTACTACACACTGCTACACACTGCTACTACACACTACAACACACTGCTACACACTACTACACACGGCTACTACACACTACTACACACTGCTACAAACTCCTACACATGGCTACTACACACTACTACATTCTGCAACTACACAATGCTGCACACTGCTACTACACACTGCTACTACAAACTACAACACACTGCTATACATTACACAAACTGCTACTACACAATGCTGCACACTGCTACTACACATTGCTACACACTGCTACTACACACTACTACACACTGCTACACACTGCGACTACACACTACTACTATACACTAGTACACACTGCTACACACTGTTACTACAAACTACTACTACTACACACTACTACACACTGTTACACACTGCCACTACACACTACTACTACACACTGCTACACACTGCTTCTACACACTGCTACTACACACTACTACTACACACCAGTACACACTGCTACACACTGCTTCTACACACTGCTACTACACACTACTACTACACACTGCTACACACTGCTACACACTGCTACTACACACTGCTTCTACACTCTACTAAACACTGCTACACACTGCTACTATACACTAATACTACACACTGCTACACACTGCTACTACAAACTACAACACACTGCTACTTTACAGTACTACACAATGCTTATACACAGTTACTACACACTGCTACTACACACTACTACACACTTCTACACACTGCTAATGCACTCTACTACATACTGCTACTAAACACTGCTGTACAATGCTACTACACACCGCTTCATGCTGCTACTACATACACAACACACTGCTACACACTACTGCACACTGCTAAACACTGCCACACACTGCTGCTACACGCTGTTACAACACACTGCTACACACTACAACACATTACTACTACTACTACAGACTGCTACTACACACTGGTACTACACACTACTACGCACTGCTACTACACACTGCTACACACTGCTACTACACACTACAACACACTGCTACACATTACACATACTGCTATTACACAATGCTGCACACTGCTACTACACATTGCTACAAACTGCTACTACACACTACTACACACTGCTACTACACACTACTACTATTCACTAGTACACACTGCTACACACTGTTACTACACACTACTACTACTACACACTACTACACACCAGTACACACTGCTACACACTGCTACTACACACTAATACTACACACTGCTACTACAACTACAACACACTGCTACTTCACAGTACTACACAATGCTTATACACACTACTACACACTTCTACACACTGCTAATAAACTCTACTACATACTGCTACTAAACACTGCTGCACAATGCTACTACACACTGCTACACGCTGCTACTACATACACAACACACTGCTACACACTACTACACACTACTACTAAACACTACTGCACACTGCTAAATACTGGCACAAACTGCTACTACACACTATTTAAACACACTGCTCCACACTAAAACACACTACTATTACTACAGACTACTACACACTGCTACTACACACTATTACGCACTGCTATTACTGACTGCTACTAGACACTGCTACACACTGCTACACACTGCTTCACACTGATACTACACACTGCTACACACTGCTACTACACACTACTACTATACACTAGTACACACTGCTACACACTGCTACTTCACACTACTACTACACACTACTACACACTGTTACACACTGCTACTACACACTGCTACACACTGCTTCTATACACTAATACTACACACTGCTACTACACACTACAACACACTGCTACACCCTTCCACTACTACACACTGCTACACGCTGCTACTACACACTGCGACTACACACTTCTCCACACTGCTAAAACAGACTGCTCCACACTACACACTACTACTACACGATGCTGCACCCTGTTACTACACACTGCTACTACACAATGCTGCACCCTGTTACTAAACACTGCTACACACTGCTAATACACACTACTACACACTGGGACTACACACTGCTACTACACACTGCTAATACACACTACTACACACTGGGACTACACACTGCTACTACACACTGCTACACACTACTACATACTGCGACTACACACTACTTCTACACGCTACTTCACAGTACTACACAATGCTTAAACACACTATGACTACACATTGCTACTACACACTATTGCACACTTCTACACATTGCTAATACACTCTACTACATACTGCCACTAAACACTTCTGCACAATGCTACTCTATGCTGCTACACACTGCTACACACTACTTCACACTACCACACACTGCTACATCCTGCTACTACACACTACTACTCCACACTACTGCACAGTGCTAAACACTGCCACACACTGCTAATACACGCTGTTACAACACACTGCTACACACTACAACACATTACTACTACTACAGACTACTGCACACTGGTACAACACACTACTACAACAACAGACTGCTACTACACACTGCTACTACACACTGGTACTTCACACTACTATGCACTGCTACTCAGACTGCTACTACACACTACTACTCCACACTACTGCACAGTGCTAAACACTGCCACACACTGCTAATACACGCTGTTACAACACACTGCTACACACTACAACACATTACTACTACTACAGACTACTGCACACTGGTACAACACACTACTACAACAACAGACTGCTACTACACACTGCTACTACACACTGTTACAACACACTACAACACACTGCTACACATTACACACACTACTACTACACACTGTTACTACACACTACTACACACTGCTACTACACACTACTACACACTGCTACACACTGCTACAACACACTGCTACAAACTACTACACACGGCTACTACACACTACTACACACTGCTACAACACACTACTACACACAACTACAAACTGCAACTACACACTACTACAAACTCCTACACATGGCTACTACACACTACTACATTCTGCAACTACACAATGCTGCACACTGCTACTACACACTGCTACTACAAACTACAACACACTGCTATACATTACACAAACTGCTACTACACAATGCTGCACACTGCTACTACACATTGTTACACACTGCTACTACCCACTACTACACACTGCTACACACTACTACTACACACTACTACACACTGTTACACACTGCTTTTACAGACTGCTACTACATACTACTACTACTACACACCAGTACACACTGCTACACACTGCTACTACACACTACTACACACTGCTAATACACACTGCTTATACACACTGCAACTACACACTGCTACACACTGCTACTACACACTGCTACTACACACTACTAGACAGTACTACACACTGCTACTACACGCCACTACACACTGCTACAACAGACTGCTCCACACTACTACACACTGCAACTACACACTACTACAAACTCCTACACATGGCTACTACACACTACTACATTCTGCAACTACACAATGCTGCACACCGCTACTACACACTGCTACTACAAACTACAACACACTGCTATACATTACACAAACTGCTACTACACAATGCTGCACACTGCTACTACACATTGTTACACACTGCTACTACCCACTACTACACACTGCTACACACTACTACTACACACTACTACACACTGTTACACACTGCTTTTACAGACTGCTACTACATACTACTACTACTACACACCAGTACACACTGCTACACACTGCTACTACACACTACTACACACTGCTAATACACACTGCTTATACACACTGCAACTACACACTGCTACACACTGCTACTACACACTGCAACTACACACTACTACAAACTCCTACACTTGGCTACTACACACTACTACATACTGCTACTTCACAGTACTACACAATGCTTATACACACAGTTACTACACACTGCTACTACACACTACTACACACTTCTACACACTGCTAATACACTCTACTAAACACTGCTGCACAATGCTACAACACACTGCTACACAGTACTACACACTACTACTAAACACTACTGCACACTGCTAAATACTGGCACAAACTGCTACTACACACTATTAAAACACACTGCTCCACACTAAAACACACTACTATTACCACAGACTACTACACACTGCTACTACACACTATTAGACACTGCTATTACTCACTGCTACTACACACTGTTACACACTGCTACACACTGCTACACACTGATACTACACACTGCTACACACTGCTACTACACACTACTACTATACACTAGTACACACTGCTACACACTGCTACTTCACACTACTACTACACAATACTAGACACTGTTACACACTGCTACTATACACTGCTACTACTCACTGCTACACACTGCTTCTACACACTGCTACTATACACTACTACTACACACTGCTACACACTGCTACTACACACTGCTACACACTACTACACACTACTACTACAGACTAGGACTGCACACTACTACACACTGCTACACACTGGTACTACGACTCTACTACTACACACTGCTACTACACACTGCTACATACTGATACACACTGCTACTAAACACTACTACACACTAGGAGTGAACCAGTTCTGAAAATAATGCAAACAACTAATTGAATATTTCTTATGTGATTGATTGCAATGAATTTGTGAACCATCTTATGAAGCATGTGTTCCCTGTTTCCTGTACAGGTGTTGTTCTGGGGTCTTAGGGACCTGAAGAGGGTCCAGCTTTTTGAGGTAGAGCGCCCCCTGGTGAGAGTGGAATGTGGTGGGAAGCAACTGGACTCCGAGGAGATGCTGAGCTATAAAACTCACCCCAACTTCAAAGAAGTAGTACGATACTTTGATGTTGTGAGTATTATAATTTATATTGGCATGAGTGGTGTTACTACTTCTACTACTACTACTACTACTACTACTACTACTACTAATACTACTACGTCTACTACTACTACTGGGATTGGCTTTGGTAGTGTTAGTACGACTACTTTACATCATCATTTAGCAGATGCTTTTGTCCAAAGTGACTTTTCTTCATACACCGATGGATGTAGCCATCAGGAGCAATGAGGGGTTAAGTGACCAGTTCCAGAGGAGAGGGACGCTGGAGCACTTTTTAGCTGCTGCTCGAAAGCCCTGGATGAGGGGCGCTACCTTTGGGGTCACGACTAAGTCCTTAAGGTCATCGCCGACACCATCTGCATTGGAATTAACCACTGCGAGCGCATCCGCCCAGTGAAGAAAACCATCGCTTTCATCAGAGCTGGTCAGAGGCCAACAACAGCTTCCAGGACCTCCTCCTCCGGCCTGCTCTCAACTGCACGGGACTGGGAGCTGAAGGTTGACCTGGGGAAGCAACTCAAGTTCCCAGTAACTGTTGCTGTCACAACATTGACGCCAAACATGGCGCTGCTCTCCGAAGCCTCAAAGCAGGTCATCCTGTTGGAACTCCCCCTTGGGAAGACAGCATCGAGGAAGCCAGTGAGAGGAAGAGAGGCAAGTACGCTGAGTTGATTGAACAGTGCCGTGCTATTGTTTGGCGAGCGAGGTGTGAGCCCATCGAAGTAGGGAGTAGTGGTTTCGATGGCCAGTCCCTCTGTAGGGCCTATAACATGCTGGGCATCACAGGAGTGCAGAGGCAAAGGGCCATAAAGATGGTCACAGAGGCAGCTCAAATTGCCTCAAGGTGGCTGTGGATCAGGAGAGGAGAGGTGTGGGTGAGGTAGTGCTACCTGGACACAAGCCAGGACTACTTGATCAATCCTGGCTGGGTCGCCTGGGCGAGGGTGTCTGTTGCAAGACCCGAAACACCTAATGATCCCAGGATACAATGCTGATGAAATGTCCAGGTGCATCACAGATGTGTATATATAAAGTGTCTTACTCAAGTATACTACTTCAGATTACTAGACGGCCTGTTCTACCTCCTGAGCTACTGCTTCCTCCACTATTACAACTACTACTGGTCGCTACGTGGCCGGAGCGAGGCAGAGTCGGTAGCGGGGAATCAGTCCGGAGAACGCTGGAGAGTCTGGTGCAAGCATCGAAGACAATCTGGCAATGGGTGACTGGTGAGAGAGGCTTATATAGTGGTTAGATTTCAGATCGGGAACAGCTGTGTGCGCAGGTGAATGGAGTTGGATTAATGAGACAGGTAAGGAGAGGGAGGGGAAGGTAGATGAAGGCGGAGATCATGACAGACCGGTGTCGTCGATCCACGTGCCAATCCAAATTCCATTCCATAGCTTGTGCTGGACCATGAACCGGCCGTTTTTGTTTTGCTAATTTAATGTTCTGCCTCCTCAAGAATTCAACTCTGCAAGATATTAACCTGTAAAGCGTACTGCGTGAATAGGAACTGGCATTTGTAGTAGTGCATACCGTCACTGCACAGCAGCCGTTCAGCTGTGTTGTACGGCTGCAGGAACCAAATTCAAATAGAATTTGAATATAAAAAAATAACGCTTACAATACATTTTAATAAAAAAATAACACTGAAATTGCCATTTCTTTGGGTATTTGTGTAAATACATTTACATTACATTTAGTCATTTAGGAGACGCTTTTATCCAAAGCGACTTACAATTATTCAAACACCGATGGATGCAGCCATCAGCAGCAATTAGGGGTTAAGTGTCTTGCTCAATGTTTTATTAATGTTGGCAAATCAATTGACATGTGATGAACAATAAAGTTGAATATAGGTTGATCCAGTTTGTTGCACAGTGTAAGTTAAGTAAGTAAGCCAAGTTAGTACTACTACAACTACAACTTCTACTGCCACTACTGATATTGGCTTTAGTGGTGTTATTACTACTACAACAACTACTACTGATATTGGTTTTAGTAGTCTTAGTACTACTACTAATAATACTACTGATATTGGCTTTAGTGCTGTTCCATCTTCCAGAGTATTTGTTCTTGTCCAATCAGGAGCTTTGAGAGCAGCCTGTTATTTATTCTTGTCCAGTTAGGAGCTTCCAGAGCAGCCTCTTATTTCTTATTGTCCAATCAGGGGCTTCCAAGGCAGCCTCTTGTTTTTTTCTTGTCCAATCATGAGCTTCCAGAGCAGCCTCTTAATTCTCCTTGTCCAATCAAGAGCTTCCAGAGCAGCCTCTAATTTCTCCTTGTCCAATGAGGAGCTTCCAGAGCAGCCTCTTATTTATTCTTGTCCAATCAGGAGCTTCCAAAGCAGCCCCTTATTTCTTCTTACCTAATCAGGAGCTTCCAGAGCAGCCTCCTATTTCTCCTTGTCCAATCAGGAGCTTCCAGAGCAGCCCCTCATATCTCCTTGTCCAATCAGGAGCTTCCAGAGCAGCCTTATATTTCTTCTTGTCCAATTAGGAGCTTCCAAAGCAGCCTCTTATTTCTCCTTGTCCAATTGGGAGTTTCCAGAGCAGCCTCTTATTTATTTTTGTCCAATTGGGAGCTTTCAGGAGCTTCCAGAGCAGCCTCTTATTTCTCCTTGTCCAATCGGGAGCTTCCAGAGTGGCCTCTTATTTCTTCTTGTCCAATCGGGAGCTTCCAGAGCAGCCCCTTTTTTCTCCTTGTCCAGTTGGGAGCTTTCAGAGCAGCCTCTTATTTTTATTGTCCAATCAGAAGCTTCCAGAGCAGCCCCTTATTTGTCCTTGTCCAATCAGGAGCTTCCAGAGCAGGCCTATCTGCACCCACCGCTGACGGTGTTTGTGGTGGAGCAGCGAGCGTTTGGCCGCACAGCCCTGGTGGGAAGCCACCAGGTGACCAGCCTGCTGGCATTCGCCCCCCCAGAGCTGGGGGCAGAGCTAGACGAAGAGGAGGAGGAGGAGGAGGAGCCAAGGATAGGTGAGTCCAGTGCTCTACAATCTTTATTGCCCATCCGTCTGTGAACTCACCTTTGCCTTCACCCTGGTTGAGTTCAAAACAACGACCAATAAGATAAGACACTTTATAAAGATAAAATACAAGAAAAGAAGAAAGAAACAGTCTTTATTCGTCACGCAACACACCACACTACAACACATGCTTGCACACACACACACACACGCACATGCTTTGATGGTGCTGGTGAAATGGTTCCTCTGCTTTTGACCCATCCTGGCTTGTCCTTCCTCCGGGGGCACAGCCAGGAGCAGTGGGCAGCAAACGTGGACGCGCCCGGGGACCAGGTGATAAGTGTCCATCGCTGGTCAGACGATGATGGTGCATGTTTTTGAGGGGGGTCCTTACTGACGTGAGGTGGAGGAAACCCTAGGCCCAACCCAAAGGCTCCTATTTGGGAGATAACCCAAATAGGAGCCTTTCTGTGTGGAGTTTGCATGTTCTCCCCAAATCCAGCACATTTCATAGCCATAACCAATAGAGTTCCTAGAGTTTTTAAAAGTTTTATTTAATGTTCTTTGTGGCACTTGGCATCCTACAGCGCCCCCTGGAGGCATCCTTTAGCAGAACGTTTGTATTTTGGAACCTTATTCATATTGAATTACATTTAATTTAATTTTATTTAATTTGACTGTTTTGTCCAAAGCTCTTTACAATCAGTATGTTTGGCGTCAGAAGTGGAACAGACTGAGCAGCAGGGGTCAGCGGTCAGTAATACCTGAGGTCCAAAAGGATCCATGTCTGCATAGCTGCGAGGGTCCACGTGGTGTACTGAAAGTTTGCCAGAAAAAAAGTTGATAATTGTCACTTAAACACAGATTTTGGGAGGTTGCTAAGCAACTTCTTTTGTTTGGTCAGTATCTAACTATAAACCAGTCATTCCCAGCAAATGAATAAACCTCTTGAATCTTGAATCTTGAAATGTTCCCCACCAAGCTAAATGCTTTCTTCTGGTGCTGTTCGGCAAAACATGAACCCTGAATTAAATTGTGTTTTTTACTAATTTAGAATTAGAGTGCATGTGTGCAGTATCGACCGAACCACACCCCTATAGACTCTTGGAAAGCGCAAATGTCTGAATCATTTGTACCAGACATTACCCGGACTGTACCCAGCCAGCACCCTAGTACACAGTCTGCATAATGTCAGACTGAGCGCTATGTGTGAACAGAGCAGGTTATTGTCCGGAGCATTCACAGCGAGTGAGTGGGCGTGTCGCGTGTTGATGACTGATCTATCATCCGACTGGTGCATGATAGAGACGTCATCACCATGCCCAATTGCAGAGGGTGAAGACGGGCCGGAGCGTAGCTGCTTCCTACTCCTTTCTGCTTTCCTTTATATTCCTTTCCACTCTTTCGTTTATATCTCGGCTACGTCAAAATACAGGGAGTGTCTACATAAAAAAGTCACAACTAATGATAAGTTGGTAGTCCATCCGCCATCTTGTGTGTGCTTGAACTCTGCAGCGCCATCGCGTCACGTCCTGCCTCTTGCATGCTCTACCCAGGCTCTGCCCCTCATTTAAACAGAGTTTTTTCAGGTGGTGTGAACTCGACTGACACAGACAATCTCCAGTTGTGTGTGCTGCATGTGTGAAAGGGCAACTGCAGACAATGTCCAGACTTTATTATCTGGACAATGTCCAGATAATCAGGTCTGGACATTGTCCAGAGTTTGTGTCTGAAAGTACTTGTAGCTCAGAGTGTTTATTTGCAGTGAGGAAGAGTACGATGAAGCCAGACTCTCTGGCTGCGATGAAGAACCTCGGCCTCAGTCTGTCCATCAAACAGTCCAAGATCCCCATCAGGTCTTTCAACATCGTCACGGTAACTCTCTTCCTCCTATCTCCTCTCCTCCTCCTATCTCTTCCTCTCCTCCTCCTATCTCCTCTCCTCCTCTCCTTATATTTAAGGAGACTAACCTATGTTGCCTCCTCCAGAACCAGCTGATGAAGCTGAGGAAAAAGGGTGTGGAGCTGGAGGAGGAGTCTCCTGAGAAGGAGGAACTGGATTGGTGGTCCAAGTACTATGCATCACTGGACGAAGTGGAGAGAGAGGTCAGACCTTCTAACCAATAATCAATTTACCTGTCATCGGTTTGAAGATTCAGATGTGCTCTCTCTCTCCCTCTGTCCCTCTTTCTCTTTCTCTCCTTCCCTCATGCTCTCTCTCTCCCTCTTTCTCTCCCTCCCACTCTCTCTCTCTCCCTCTCTCTGTCTCTCCCTCTCCCTCTCCCTCGCTTGTTCTCCCTCTCTCCCTCTGTCCCTCTCTCCCTTTTTCTCGCTCTCTCTCTCCCTCTCTCTCCCTCGCTCTTGCTCTCTCTCCCTCTGTCCCTCTTTCTCTCTCCCCCTCGCTCTCCCTCTCTCTCCCTCTGTCCCTCTTTCTCGCTCTCTCCCTCACTTTCTCTCCCTCTCTCCCTCTTTGTCTCTCTCTCTCTCTGTCCCTCATTCTCCCTCCCCCTCTCCCCCTCTTTCCCCCTCTATCTCCCTCTTTCTCTCTCTCGCTCTCTCTCCCTCCCTCACTCTCTCTTCCTCTCTCCCTCTTTCTCTCTCTCTCTCTCTTTCTCTCTCTCTCTCTCTGTCTCACTCTCTCCCTTTATCTTTCTCCCTCTCTCCCTTTTTCTCCCTCACTCTACCTCTGTCCCTTCTCTCTCTCAATTAAATTAAATTCAATTCAATTCAATTCAGTTGATCTTTATTTGATGACAGTTATAACAACAGCATTTCCAAAGTTAGAAGGCAGGTAGACCTCAACAACAACATTAGATACATAACATATCAACCCCATAATAATAACATTAATAACATTGACAATCATTATCATTTAACCCCATAATAATAACAACAGTAATAATATGAATAATTACAATAAAAGTAAAAAGTAAGTCAATAATAAATAAAAAGTACCAGTATGTAGAGGGCAGGTGGCTCTATGGGGATGGTAGCTCAGGCGGTAGAGCTGGTGGTCTAGTGATCTAAAGGTTGCTGGTTGGATCCCAGGCTCTTCCTGCTAGCATGCTGTAGTGTCCTTGAGCAAGACACTTAACCCCTAATTGCTCCTGATGGCTGCGTCCGTCGGTGTTTGAACAATTGTAAGTGGCTTTGGATAAAAGCGTCTGATCAATGACTAAATGTAATGTAAATGTAATGATGAAGCGACCAGCTGGGGGCGTGGTGTGTCCCTCCCTGAGGAGCACGGCCATCTTTTGTTCATCACAGTGCATGTCTGTCTCTACCACACCTGTCCTACACTGACCACACCTGTCTAACACTGACCACACCTGTCTTTCACTGAACCACACCTGTCCTACACCTGTCCTACACTGACCACACCTGTCCTACACTGACCACACCTGTCTAACACTGACCACACCTGTCTTAGACTGACCACACCTGTTCTACACCTGTCTTACACTGACCACACCTGTCCTACACCTGTCCTACACTGACCCCACCTGTCTTACACTGACCACACCTGTCCTGCACTGACCACTCCTGTCCTGCACTGACCACACCTATCTTACACCGACCACCCCTGTCCTACACTGACCACACCTGTCCTACACTGACCACACTTTTCTTAGACTGACCACACCTGTCCTACACCTGTCCTACACTGACCCCACCTGTCTTACACTGACCACACCTGTCCTACACTGACCACACCTGTCCTACACTGACCACACCTGTCCTACACTGACCACACTTTTCTTAGACTAACCACACCTGTCCTAAACTGTCCACCGGTGACCACCAACCCAGGGGAGATGAGGAAGCATGCGGTGGCCTTCTACACCACCCTCTACAGGATGGAGGACTCTGCTGAGCTTTTTCAGGGGCTGCCCCGGCTGGAGGTTGGGGAGCAGGTCACCTTGGACGCTGCCTTCCGAATGGAGGAGCTCACCTCTGCTGTGGGCCAGCTGGGATCTGGGCGTTCTCCTGGAATAGTCGGTCTGCCTCCAGAGTTTTATAAACATTTCTGGAGACTGATAGAAGAAGATCTCACCAGGTGCAGCTGGAGTCTGTGTGGACTGGTGCACTACCAGTCTCCTCTCGGTGGGCAGCTCGCTCTCTCATACCCAAGAAAGGAGACTTGGCTTTGCTCAAAAACTGGAGACCTTTACCTGTTGCTCGTTGGTTGGGCTAACGAGCAACAAGTTAAAGCCCCCATTCCCACACACACTCAGAAGAGGAGCCCGTGTCTTGACAGGTTCAATCTGCTCCTGGGCTAATTCGAGCTAGCCCACTCCCTACAATAAACAAGTGTTTACAACACCCGTCTGAGTCTCTGTGCCGGAGGGCCCTGAAAACGCCACTTGGGTGGCGTGTGGTGGCGAAACTGCAACACTGGCACCTGAACAGGGACTCTCCGTCATAGGGAAGGGACACAGAAGTGCCACCAGCTGTTCAACGGGCAGCCCCAGCACCAACCCTCTCCTAAATGCCAGCAGCAGCACCTAGGGGGATAGGCGGAGGACCGTGTGAGAATCGGCGCAGCAACCACCACAGGTAACCGCTGGCAACTAGCTACTCTGCCCACCAGCCATTGCCGGGACCATCCAGCAGCCCAGCAGCCAGGCCACCCTTCTAAGTAGCCCCCGTGACAGCCAAGACCAGCCATACCTTCACCAGCCAACACAGCAGCTCGAGGTCCCACACTCCAGAAGAGAGGAGGGGAGTCTGCATCCTCGCTCTGGGGTAAGAAAGCCTGTTGACCGTGATGTGCCAGGGGACCAGTTCAATTCTTTTGGACATTTGTTTGTTTCAGGTATGGAAACCCAGTTTTAGAGTCTGATGATTTACATTACATTTACATTTAGTCATTTAGCAGACGCTTTTATCCAAAGCGACTTACAATTGTTCAAAGACCGACGGACGCAGCCATCAGGAGCAATTAGGGGTTAAGTGTCTTGCTCAAGGACACTACAGCATGCTAGCAGGAGGAGCCTGGGATCGAACCAGCAACCTTTGGATCACTAGACCACCAGCTCTACCTCCTGAGCTACCATCCCATGATCTTAGCATTTTAGGTATAGTAACCCGATGTCAGAGTCTATGTTTTAGGTATCGGAACCCTATGTCACGGTCTGTATTCATTTTTTTTTTGTTCTCTGGGGTTAGGCTTCGGCCAGGTAGTCTCCCTGGGCTCAATTTGGTGTCGGGGTATGTGGTGTTGGGATGGGGTGGTGAGCAGCCACACCTGATCTGGATCTAGGTGATTGGGTTCAGGGTGGCTGCATACCTATTGCTCATTGGTTGGGCTAACGATCAAAAGGTTAAAGCCCCCATTCACACACACTCAGGAGAGGAGCCTGTGTTGTGACATGTTCAATCTGCTCCTGGGCTAATTCCAGCTAGCCCACTCTCTACAATAAACTGGTGTTTACGACCCCCTGTCTTCTGGGTCTCTGTGCCAGAGGGCCCTGAAAACGCCACTTGGAAGGCGTGTGGTGGCGAAACTGCCACAGTATTTTATCTCTTGCTCAAGAGAAAGCCTTTGACTGTTGGGACCATGGCTTTTTATTTTTAACCTTAAAGGCATTTTGATTTGGGAAAGTTTTTGTTCAATATGTAGAGCTTCTTTACAAAGGAGTATCCTGCATGATCAAGGTGGGCATGGGGTTGAGTCGTCTGATTCCTGTACAGAGAGGGATTAGCCAGGGCTTTCTCATCTCTACACAACTTTAATCCCTTGATATAGAACCTTATTTAAATATTTTAAGAAATAGGAGTGGGCTCCGCCTACCAAGGCTACCACAGAGCCCGCCTCTGGTCATCTCTGCTTACGCACATGATGTCAATGTTTTCATTAACAACCAGGATGATGTCAAGAGGTTAGTAGTTTGTTTAGGGTTTTATCAGAAGGCCTCATCTTCTTAGGTAAACTGGGAAAAAGGAGGGGTACTGGCTACTAATAAATTGGTTGCCTCGACCTTATGGCACAGACTGACCATTCTGCATCCACCCAGAGGCCTGCTAGAGGAGGAACTGAGGAGATAGACTTAACGGAGCTGACTCCCTTCTATCAGTCAGTGCTGCAGGTTTTTAAGATCCACTGTGACATCACAATTATACCTGGGATGTGGCTGTTTGAAGAGCCTTTGTTCGGGAACCCTCTGCTGGACTCTCAGCTCCTCTCCTCTTCAAGTCTGCGCTCCAGCTTGCACAGGGCTAGGTGTGTCAAGTTACTGTAGGTCATCTGCTGAAGACATCCGTGGAGCACCTACTACGCCTGCGTCAAAGTGACACACCTGTGCTCTCTGCGAGGGTCGAGGTGGACCCAGTTCTTTGGTCCAGGAGCTTCCCCTAACGGACGCTTGCAATCTCTGTAGACCGACCATGACATGGTCACTGTAAGGGGTCAGGGGTCAGTGGATCCTGCCCAGATGATGATTGGTCTGCTCTCAGACTGCCTTAGGGTGGAGTTTGAGTTCTACAAACGGACTGGAAAATTGGACACTTTCAAATGTGTTTGGGGTGTTAGGGGAGTACTGTGCTCTGTCCAGGATGATTCCCTATTTCTTAACCTGTGAATTTCCTGTGGTTATTATCTTTAGCTTTATTATCTCCTTTATAATATAGGTTATGCTATTGTGACATGAACTAGTGTAAATAAAGGAACCTTAAAAGTCAAAAGTCTCTCTCCCTCTTTCTCCCTCGCTCTCATGCCCTCTTTCTCTCTCTCAAACCTGGTGAAGAAACAAACAGATCCCTGCGTTCCTAGTTATTTCTGAAGAGGGATGTCTGTACTCTTGCTGCCTATTTACCGGTTGACTGACTTGTCTCTGATTTTTTGCTATGTTTTTTTGGTTCCTTCGTGATCAAGTTGCTACTGCTGTGACATGACTTACTGCAAATAAAGCAATCTTAAAAGTCAAAAAAGTCTCTCTCTCTCCCTCTTCCTTTTGTCCCTCTCCCTCTTTCTCTCCCTCTCTCCCTCTCTCTCTCCTTTTCTGTTTCTCCCTCTCTCTTCCTCGCTCTCTCTCTCTCTCCCTCTCGCTCCCTCTTTCTTTCCTCCCTCTCCCTCTCTCTCTCTCTCTCTCCCTCTCTCTGTCTCTCTCTCTTCCCCTCTCTCTTTCTCCCTCTCTCTCTCTCTCCTTGTTCAGTGTAGAGCAGGTTCTCCTGGCTGTGAGGTAACAGAACCCAGTTCAGTGTGGAGCAGGTTCTCCTGGCTGCGGGGGAACAGATCAACCATGAGAACATTTCTTACGTGTCGAGAATGAAGGCTGTTGTGGTGTTTTTGATTGAGGATTGCTATGTATATGATCTCATTGCAAAAATAGTAACACTGGACAACCGGTGTGTAGGGGTTTCACCGCTATTTGTACCGTCCACACGGATCGACGTGTCAGGCGTGCCCCCGTTTATACCACTCAAAACGTTGGCGCAGGAGCTATCGTGTTTTGGAAAGTTGGCGAGTGGTTGTCTGGCTGTAAAGACACCAGGCTGCATCATGTTCACTCTCTGCACAGACAGGCGTTCATGCACCTGAACGACCCAGCGCTAACTTTATAAGTCTCCTTTAGAGTGAAACATGCCAATTGCTACTTCTTGGTTTTCACCAGCGTAGTGATGTAGGGCATAAACAGCTGGTTTGCCCACAGAAGAAGCATACAGGTGGTGCCTGCAGGTGGTGCTGCAGGTCAGAGCGCACAGCCTGGAGAGCAAGCAGCGGAGAATCTGCACCCAGAAGCATAGCAACCTGTTAATGCCACGACCAAAATACAGCAACTGACTGTGATGTGGAGGAAAGCAGTCTGCCAAAAAAAGGAAAAATGAAAAGCGAAAACCTAGTGGAGGTGGAAAGTAGCGGACAGCCAGAGGTGGGTGGTGTGGCAGCCCAGACAGTTGATTCCCAGAATAACAGCAACACTGGAAATTAAGAACGCACTGATGAGGAAATGTTGGAGGATGTTCTATTTCACAGTTTTCTGATGTTGGGTCTCCAGATGATCAACAACAATTATATTCAAAACAGGAACTTATTGAGTTTTTGGATACAACTTATGGCAGACACACTAGATGTGACAGAGTTTTTCCTTGATACCGATCGGCTTATAACTTCCATCATCCTAGTTAGGAATCAGGTTAGGAATTACCTGATTCCTTACCTGACCTACTCAATAAGTTGAGGAAAGACAAGAGTAATACTTCAAAAATCTAGAATGGGTGAAGCACAAAGGGGTTTTTCTTTCTGCTGTTTGGTTTCAATTTTTTTTTACCGCTTTCTTCTCCTCTTACTCTTAATGGAGTGCTTCAGAGTAGGGACATAATTTTTTTTTTTTTTTTCTTCAACCTGTGCTGTCAGCATGCTGGGCATACAACACAGAGTATTTGTATGCCATTTGCATCCAGGACAGAGTTAGTCTGCAAGAGGAGTTCAAGTTCTCCACCTGCAATGCAACTCTTTATTAATTCTTAAATCATCAAGAACTGCTGCAATAACTCTGTCCTGTGGATGCCCTGTGGAATGACAAGAGCACAGTTTTGGTTATGGAGAGCCACCACCAACCCCCCTCTTTGGAGAACTATTCATCATGTTTGGATCTATAACAACTGATCACTACTCCAAGAGGGGGAGAATCACCACGGTGAGACAAATAATAATGTGTAATGACAACATGTATTGAAAAAACAGAATTTAGGTCCAGTTAGGTCCAGGAAAACTGGAACTACAACTGGTCCCGTGGCCTCTTCCTGTCAAAGTTATGGCAGTAAATAAGGGAGAAAAGGAGGGGAAAGCACCCCCGGTTGCTGGGGTGCACTCCAAGCAGGGGTGCGTGAGTGCATGTGTGCTTTGGTGCGTGGGTGGACGTGTGTGTAAGATGTCCACCGGTAAGTGTACATGACTTATCCCCATTGGTACTGGTGTAGAAGGTCGGTATTATGTTGCGGCGCCTCCAGGCAGCTCAAGGGGCCCCGAAGCCCCCCGAACTCCACGGCCCCGCGGGCAACCCCTGGCTGCAGGAGATCCCTGGGTACCCCGCCCTGTGGCCACGGAAGACCCCCGGGCCCCCAGAGAAGCCAGAGGGCCGCGGAGCAATTCCCGCGCCCAGCCCGAGGAGCATGACCAAGTCCCAGGGAGCACGAGGAGGCCCTGCGCCCCAGGGGTGCATACATACAACCAACCCCACTGGCGGGCTGGCAAGACCCCCACGCCCTGCACAAGGGGGGGGGGCGCCCCACCGCAGCCGACCAGGCGCCCCGCCCGGCGTGAGTGCCAAGTGACAGAGTAGGGACTTTAAACATCCATGGAGGGAGGGATAGAGGCAGGAGGGCTATGTTGAACGAGCTGAATAGAACAGAGAATTTGGATGTAAGTTTTATCCAGGAAACACACAGCACTCCATATAATGAGAGGTAGAAGGGGAAGTGGGCTGGAGAGGAAAACATTTCCTTAGTCATGGGACCAATCTGAGTGCAGGTATGGCCATTCTGTTCTCTCAGCATCTAGATGCTTCTAATATCTCAGCATCTGAAATAGAGCAGGTGTCCAAATAGTTCAGGCAACAGTTAGAAATACACCTTTTATCTTCAATGATGTATATGCACACAACACTGGCTTAGATATGGTTAGAACTTTCCCGAAATTAAATGACACACTCAAACAGTTCGACAGCACCTCTCTGATGGTGTTAGGAGATTGGAATTGCAAATTGCAAATTATCTGACAAGATCCATGGAGGAAATTAAATCCAACGGTTAAACAATATATATCGGTAAAGGTTACAGAGGACACTGTAGGTGCAGCAAGACTGGACAGGATTTTAAATAACACCTATTCTAATCGACTAAAAAAAATCCACTATAACACCTTTCGCTTTTTCACATCACCACTAAATTGACTGCTGATATCTCCCTATCTGTACATCCAACACACAGTCCTTATTGGCACTTTAATGCAAGGCTCATTCAGGGAAAATATTTTTTCAGTACTTTCTAGGAGGAATGGAGGTCAAGAAAGACAGACTTTGGAAATCCGGCCATGTGGTGGGAAACTGGTAAAGTGCAAATCAAAATGTTTTGCCAGCAATATACAAGACACACAACAGCAAAGTAGAGAGAGAAGAAGAACAAGAAATTAGAAGAATGGAGGATGAGATGATGAGTGGAAAGGACAATACCACCAATAATAAGCTAGGAAGTAGAAAAAAGGCCTTGGGTTCCTTTCTCCCTTTCTTCTCCTTGCTCTTTTGGTATCTCTGATGGCTCTCTGAAGGTCATATCTGGACTTCCTCAAGGCCTCCAGGTCCCCAGAGCTATAGGCGGAGGACCGTGCTCTGAGCTTAGCACAGACATCACCATGAAGCCAGGGCTTCTGGTTGGGGAAAGTCCTGACCTTGACTCTCGGGACGACGTCATCTAACATATCTATCTATATATATATATATATTTATATATATGCCAACACATATCATTTAGCATATGGGGATGATGTCACTGTTTTTATTAGAAAGGCAGGAGGACATCCAAGCCCTGGAACAGAATCTGGTGCTATATGAAAAAGCATCATCTGCGAAGGTGAACTTGGCTAAATGTGAGGGATACGCTCTATTACAATGGCTAGATAAAGAACTGCCACACTGCCACTAGGATAAGAGTGGAGTAGGGACGGTGTTAGGTGTTTCGGTGTTTTCCTGGGGAGTAGTGACTTCCAGAGGAAAAACTGGGAAGAAGTATTAGAAAAAGTAAGTGCCCGGTTGCCTAGATGGACCTTGGTTCCGCCCCAGTTGTCCTGTAGGGGGAGGGCTTTGGCCTCAAACAACCTGATTGCTTCCATGCTCTGGCATCGTTTTACTGTTCTGGAACCACCAGATGCACTCGTGAAGGAAATCCAAAAGACACTGGTCAACTGGTTCTGCGGAGGATATGACTGGACCAGACCTTAAGTACTCTACCTACCAGTGGTGGAAGGAGGCCATGGACTGGTTGACTTCCGCAGCCGTGTCACAGCTTTAAGTTTACAGACGGCACAACGTTTTTTCTACCTCAGGAAACAGGTGTGGACAGACATGGCATGCTTGATGTTACAGAAAGTAAAAAACATGGGCTACAATAAACACCTGTTTCTTCTGAAATTCGATGGGATTGACCTATCAGAGACAACTCCCTTTTCTCGGACAATTTTAAATGCATGGACAAAAGTTTTAAAACCAGAGAGAGACAGTTCAAAACCATATGGCCATAAGAGGGACGCACCTTTGTTCAGGATAGCAGGATTCAGCAGGATACTGAACTCTTTCGGTGTGCAGAGAATTCTTACTAGAGCTGGACTGACAAAGCTGGCCAACTTAAGATCTGAAAGACAGTGGAAGACCGCTATCACTTTAAGTGAAAAAACTGGTATTAAATCTAGTTGGTTTCTACAGAGAATGCTTGAAGGGGTCTCATGCACAGTTACTGGGCACTTCAGGCAAGCAATGGGGGTGGAGACTCTTATGGACCAAGCAGTGATGAGCCAGTCTTGCCTTCATTGACCATCTACAGTATGCTGCAGTGGAGGAGCAGGAACAAGAGGATGGAATGATTCTCTCATTTCATACACCATAACTATGTCATTTCTCTGACACATCAAAATATGTGACAATATGTGACATGCCATGTGACATGCCACACCAGGGACAATAAAACACTGGACTTGTCATATGCCAACACCAAGGAGGCATATACCCACCCAGACTGTACGGTGGTTTCCCAACAGCAAAGCCTGGATTACTCCGGATATAAAGGCTCTCCTCAAGAAGAAGAAAAGGGCCTTTAAATCAGGTGTCAAGGAGGAGCAGAAGGAGATACAGAAGCAGCTTAGGAGGGAGATCAGAGAGGGTAAGGACAATTACAGAAGAAAGATGGAAGACCAGTTGCAGCAGAAGAACACCAGAGGAGTCTGGAGGGGCCTCAAAACCATCTTGGGCCACAATAAACCAGATTCCCAGGCTGTGGGGGATCAGAGGTTGGTGAATGATCTGAACTTGTTTTTCAATAGATTTGATCAGTCACCTACCCCTCCTCCATCCTATTCACCTTTGCTGCTACCTCCATCATCTGCACCCCAGGTGTTCTGCCCCGCCCCCCTTCCTTCAATACTCAGCATACAGCCCCCCCCCACTGCTTCTCCTACCAGTGACAATCCCCCCCCCCATTCACACCCTCCACTCAGCCCCCCTGCTCCAATCTGTCCCTCACTACCATCCAGGTGAGGAACGATCTCAGGAAGATGAAGGAGAGAGGCTGCAGGTCTGGACAGCATCAGCTCCAGGCTGCTGAAGACATGTGGAGACCAGCTCTGTGGGATAGTGGAGCACATGTTCAACATGAGCCTGAAGCTGGGGAGAGTACCACAGCTGTGGAAGACACCCTGCGTGGTACCGGTGCCGAGAACTTCGCACCCCAAGGACCTCAGCAGCTACAGGCCGGTGGCACTGATGTCGCACCTCATGAAAACCCTGGAGAGGCTGGTCCTTGTGCATCCTCAATAGACCTGCTCCAGTTTGCCCACCAGCCTGGCATCGGGGTGGACGACGCCGTCATCTCCCTGCTACATCGAGCTCTCTCTCACCTGGAGAGGCCTGGTAGCACTGTGAGAATCATGTTCTTTGATTTCTGAAGTGCTTTCAACACCATTCAGCCTGTGCTTCTGAGGGACAAGCTGCAGCACACAGGAGTGGACCATCATCTGTCTTCCTGGATCCTGGACTACCTCACAGACCGATCACAGTACGTGAGGTCTCAGAACTGTGCGTCTGACATGGTCATCTGCAGCACGGGGGCCCCACAAGGAATGGCCTTGGCACCTTTTCTCTTCACCCTCTACACTGCAGACTTCATGTATGCTCAACAAGCTGTCACCTGCAGAAGTTCTCTGATGACTCTGCAATCGTTGGCTTCATCACAGATGAGGACGACAGGGAGTACAGAGAACTCACCCTGGACTTTGTGGACTGGTGCCAGTGGAACCGCCTCCAGATCAACGCGGGGAAACCTCAAGAGCTGGTGGTGGATTTCCGCAGGCGCAGACACTTCCCCCTGACCCTGCTGAACATCCAGGGGATGGATATTGACATAGTGGAATCATACAAGTACCTGGGTGTTCACCTGAACAATAAACTGGACTGGACTAATCACATACATGCACTTTATAAGAAGGGTCAGAGCAGACTCTATCTGCTTAAAAGACTTAGGTCCTTTGGAGTGCTGGGGGCTCTCCTGAGGACCTTCTTCAACACAGTGGTGGCATCAGCCATCTTTTATGGAGTGGTCTGCTGGGGCAACAGCGTCACCACAGCTGACAGGAAGACACTTGATAAACTGATCAAGAAGGCCAGCTCTGTCCTGGGGGGCCCCCTGGGCCCAGTGCAGGTGGTGGGAGAAAGGAGGATGATGGCTAAGCTGTCATCCATAAGAGAACGAATCCCACCCCATGCATGACACTCTGACGACACTGGAGAGCTCCTTCAGCGATAGGCTGCTTCACCCAAAGTGTGGGAAGGAGCGCTATCGCAGGTCCTTCCTTCCTGCAGCTGTCAGACTGTATAACCAAGTAGACCACACACACACACACACACACACACACACACACACACACACACACACAACTGTGGAAATCCAATTGCAATTTTTATCAAAAAATAAAAAGTACAATCCCTGTTGTGCAATGTGTCAAAATATGTGCAATATGCTAGTACTCTGATTTATATTTATGGTGCTTTTTCTATATATTTATACTGTTTATAGTGCTCACCTTTATACTGTATGATCTCTATTTCCTGCTGTCCCCTTTTTTGCTGCTATAACAATGTAAATTCCCCTTTGTGGGAGTAATAAAGGTTTATCTTATTACTCTTATCTTATCTTATCTTATCTTAAATAGGTTCTATACTACATCAGTGTTAAAATTCTGAAGAAACAGCCTCTTGCAGGAGTACCAGAGTCGAGGTGGTCAGGGGTGTTTGCACCAGGCTCATCCCCCAGAGGCAGCTGGAGGTCCCTGTACAAGCCTCCGATAGAGAAGCGCACTGCGGATCTACAGTGGAGGATGGTGCACTGGGCGTGGCTATGAATAGACATGTGGCCCCTAGAGACCCCAGTGTAGGGAACAGCTTTTCTTTCTGACAAAGCAAAGAAACTCTGGAGCACCTCTGGTTGAGGTGTCCTATACTGAGAGAAATTACTTCTCTATTGAAACAACTGGTTAGTGGGCTTGGAGAGAGGCTAGACCAAATGTTTATTTTATTTTTGGTCGCAAATACAGTGCATCTCCATGTAGATGTGTTAGCCTTCTCAACTTCATAACAGGTCAGGCAAAAATGAGCATCTGGCATACCAGACAAAACAAACAAAAAGGGGCGGAGTCTATCGATCCTCAACTGATGTTCAAAGGGCTTGTCCCAGGGTAGAGTTTGCATATTATAAAATGGTCTTAAACTTGGATGGTTTTGTGGAAATTTAGGGACTGGGGGGCGTGTTTTGCACCATAGTCAGAGAATCACTGGTATAGTCTGTTTTATGGTGCTCAATAATTATTAATAATGTAATACTGTTAATGGTGCTGTATGTACAACCTGCTGCATTATTTATTATTTACTTTATTGGATTGTCTTGATGCTGTTTTAACTAAGATACTTGAACCAATAAAGGATTTGTTCAAAGTCAAAAAATGTATCTCCCTGTCTCCCTCGCTCTCTCTCCTTCTCTCTCTCCCCCCACCTCCTCCCTCTCCCTCTCTCTCTACCCCTCTCCTCCTTTCTCTCTCCTTTTCTCCCCCTCACCATCTCTCTCTCTCTCTCCTTCTTTTTCTCTCCTTCTCAGGGTGAGGAGGTGTTGGAGGAACAGACAGAAGAAGGTAAAGTCTGAAACAGTGACATTGTGTTTGCTTGAAAGCTTTGAATGTTGAAATGAAGTTTGTTCTGTTGATGAAGATGAGGGGAGTCTCAACATGGCTTCTATTGAGGAAGAGGAGGAAGAGGTTGTGGTGGAGATAGATCCTCCCAAACCCAAACGCAAGAAGATCGCTACCCTGAAGGTAAGACTCCACTCTGCTGCATACACATCCGCAGCATTTCCATGGAAACGTGTTCCACTAAGTAGTGGAACACTGTACACTTAGGGTTAGCTTAGCTGGGTTGGGTTATCATCAGGTTATCTGACCTGACCTGGTATAACCTGACCTGGTATGACCTGAACTGACCTGACCCGACCTGGTCTGACCTGACCTAGTCTGACCTTGTATGACCCGACCTGGTCTGACTTGGTATTCCCTGACCTGACCTCCTATGGCCTGGTATGACCTAACCTGACCTGACCTGACCTGGTATGACCTGACCTGACCTTGTCTGACCTGACCTGGTATGACCTGACCTGACCTTGTCTGACCTTACCTGGTATGACCTGACCTGGTCTGACCTGACCTGACCTGGTATGACCCGACCTGGTCTGACCGTACCTGACTCGACCTGATCTGACCTTTTATGACCTGACCTGACCTGACCAAACCTGACCTGACCTGACCTGGTCTGACCTGATCTTACCTGACCTGGTATGACCTGGTATGACCTGGTATGACCTGACCTGAACTGACCTGACCTGGTTTGACCTGATCTGACCTAATCTGACCTGGTCTAACCTGGTGTGACCTGGTCTGACCTGACCTGACCTGACCTGACCTGGCCTGACCTGACCTGACCTGATCTGGTTTGACCTGATCTGACCTGGTCTGACCTGATCTGGTTTGACCTGATCTAACCTGACCTGACCTGGTATGACCTGGCCTGACCTGACTTGAACTGACCTGGTATGACCTGACCTGAACTGACCTGGCCTGACCTGATCTGACCTGGTCTAACCTGGTGTGACCTGGCCTGACCTGGCCTGATATGACCTGACCTGACCTGATCTGACCTGGCCTGACCTGATCTGACCTGGCCTGACCTGACCTGACCTGACCTGGTATGACCTGACCTGACCTGATCTGACCTGGCCTGACCTGATCTGGTCTGACTTGAGTCTGTTCTAATCTGTTGTGTGGTCCAGCTGTACAGCACTGATCTGGAGTCAGAGTTCAGTCAGTTCCAGGACTGGCTGCAGATCTTCCCTCTGTACAAAGGAAGGTCCAACTGTGAGGAAGACGATGAGGATGAAGAGGAAAGGGTGATGGGAAAATACAAGGTAAAATATATGGAGGATGGATGGATGGATGATAGATTGATAGATGATGGATGGATGATGGATGGATGATAGATGGATGATAGATTGATGGATGATAGATGGATGGATGGCAGATGGATGCTAGATGGGTGGATGGATCATAGATTAATGATAGATGGTTTGTGGATGGATGATAGATTGATGGATGGATGATAGATGGATGATAGACGGATGGATGATAGATGTATGGATTGAAGATGCATGGATGATAGATGCACAGATGATGGGTGGATGATAGATGGATGATGGATGGATGGATGATGGATGACAAATGATCGATTGGTGATTGATGGATTGATGATAGATGGATGGATGAATGTTTATCTCTCTATCTCAGGGTTAGGTTTGGATGAATAGATGATAGATGGATGGTAGATGGATGATGGATGGATGATAGATAGATGATAGATGATGGATGGATAATAGATGGATGACAGATGATGAATGGATGATAGATGGATGATAGATGATGGATGGATGATAGATGGATGATAGATGATGGATGGATGATAGATGGATGATAGATGATGGATGGATGATAGATGGATGATAGATGATGGATGGATGATAGATGATGGATGGATGATAGATGGATGGATGCATGGATGATGGATGGATGATGAATGGATGATAGATTCAAGATTTAAGAGGTGTAGGATAGATGATAGATGGATGATAGATGGATGGATGGATGGATGGATGATAGATTATTTTCTTATTTTTTCATCTCTCCATTTTAGGGATCTTTCCTCGTTTATCCTCTTGATTCTGGTGAAGAAAACAGATTTCAGATCAGCAACGGAATCCCTCAGAACTCTGCTCTCAAAGTGCTGGTCCGGGTCTACGTGGTGAAGGTACCTGTCTCCCTTTCTCCCTGTCTCCCTGTCTCGCTGTCTGCCTGTCTGTCTGTCAGTCTGATGACTACCTGTCTCCCTGCCCGTTTGATTGCCTGTCTGTCTGTCTGCCTGTGTGTCTGCCTGTCTGTCTGTGTCTGTGTTTGTCTGCCTATCTGTCTGTGTGTCTGTCTGTGTCTGTCTGTCTGTCTTTCTGTCTTTCTGTGTGTGTCTCTGTCTGATGACTACCTGTCTCTCTGACTGCCTGTCCAGCAGGTTAGTCTCTACTAGCAGGTAAGTCCACAGGGTTAGGGTTAACCCTTTCTCTATTCTATATATAATATTTCTATAATATGAGTATTTCTGTATTCTATATATAATATTTTCTATAGTGTATGAATATTTATCTTATTATATATATAATATTTATATAATGTATTAGTATTCTGTTCTATATATAATATTTTCTATAATGTATGGATATTTCTCTATTATATATATAATATTTCTATAATGAGTATTTCTGTATTCTATATGTAATATGTTCTATAATGTATGAATAATCCCTTATTGTCTATATAATATTTTATGCAATGTATGAATATTTCTCTATTCTTTATATAATATTTTCTGTAATGTATAAATATTCTCTATTCTATGTGTAATATGTTGTGTATATTTATGGATGTTCAGGCCACTGGTTTGGCCCCCGCTGACCTTAATGGTAAAGCTGACCCGTACCTGGTGCTCCGGGTCGGTCAGCAGAGACTGGACACCAAGGAAAAGTACATTCCTAAGCAGCTGAACCCGGTGTTTGGAGAGTGAGTACCGGTCTGTCTGTCTATCTGCCTGCCTGCCTGCCTGCCTGTTGGTCCACTAAGAACATTGTCTTTCTTCTTCAGAGTGTTTGAGTTCACTGTGTCATTTCCGTTGGAGACGGAGTTGGTCGTCACAATAATGGACCATGACATTGTTGGTTCCGATGATGTCATCGGGGAAACCAAACTGGACCTGGAGAACCGCTTCTACAGCCGACACCTGGCGTGTTGCGGGATAGCACAGTACTATGACACGTTAGTACTACTACCACACATAGTACTACAGTACTGCCATCTAGTTGACAGAGATATTCCTATATTAAATAATTCATTCACAGGAAGTATTCAACATTTATCTTAATAACACAGGATATGATGTTAAACCCCTTATATTCTTGCTATTACTTGCTGATCATCAATAGCAACCGAACTCCAATCAAATGAATAACTGGACACTGTTCAATTCAGTTTTAGCCTGTTTACTTATCACACATTTAACAACCCGGAGAATTGTCCTGACAGTAGCTTACTTTAAGCACAAAATTCCATGTAAAAAGGAAGAAGTGACTTGAACAACATAGAACAACTTCAACATAGAACAAACAATTCAAAATACAGCAAAATTAAGTAACTGACAAAATATGTATTAGTTGGTTGTCAACAGGACTAAGAGATCATTTTAAGGCTGTTTCTCACCCCAGTACAATATGTATTACGCTCACTGACTCAGAACAGATGTGAACCCACAAGCATTACATCAAAACAATCAGGTTAGAAGTCAAAGTCCACAAGGTTTATTCCAGGAAACAGGCAGGGGTCAAAACCAGGGGATCAGTCAGAGAAGGCAAACTTATCCGGCAGAGAATCAGGATCCAGGGAAACAGGCAGAGAATCAGGATCCAGGGAAACAGGCAGAGGTTCAGACAGAAGGCACAGGGATCAGGTAGTAGTGCAGGAAAGTCATTTTGGCAAGGAACAGAGGGTAGTGGACTGGTATTTAATCTGAGGGACTAACAAGAGAATGATCTGCAGGCGGGGGAAACCAGGTGAAGGAAAAGGAGTCACTGCCAGGCAAAAGGGAGTGGGAGGATCTGAAATTACAGTTTGTGACATGGCATGAGGAAACTACCAGATAAAAGTAAACCATGAAAACAAACAAGTGATCTGAATGAAGTATAAATACTTGGAGATCAGGAAGTATGATGAAATACATGACAGTACGGGCCTCCCAGTGACTAACTACCACCACCAGTACAGTACAGACCGCCCAGTGACTAACGACCACCACCAGTACAGTACAGACCTCCCAGTGGCTAACTACCACCACCGGTACAGTACAGATCTCCCAGTGACTAACTACCGCCACCAGTACAGTACAGGCCTCCCAGTGACTAACTACCACGACCAGTACAGTACAGACCTCCCAGTGGCTAACTAACACCACCAGTACAGACATCCCAGTGACTAACTACCACCACCAGTACAGACCTCCCAGTGACTAACTACCACTACCAGTACAGTACAGTACAGGCCTCCCAGTGACTAACTACCACCACCAGTACAGTACAGACCTTCCAATGACTAACTCCCACGAAATACCACATTACCGCACACTCATCACAATCTTTCTAATATTCTTACCATCTTTTTGTCTGTCTCTTGTCTGCAGTGAGGGATATAATAAATGGAGGGATGATAAGAAGCCGTCCACCATCTTGGCTGATCTCTGTCGTAAAAATGGAATTCCTTCTCCAGAATATCGACCTTCTGAGGTGAAAGTCCTGAACAAGATCTTCAAAATCCCTCCTGATGCATTTCCTGAAGGTACAGATGCTCGACAGACAGACAGGTAGTCAGACTTACAGATATGTAGATGGAGAGACAGGGAGAGAGATAAGCAGACAGACAGACCATAATAAAGGCAAATGATTTGATGAAAATGCTAATGCTAATCCTGCTCCAGAGCTGCTGAAGCTGAACCAGCGCAGCCCGGAGGAGCAGGCTGAGCTGGAGGAACACGCTGCCCTCAGCATGCTGCACCGCTGGGCCCAGATGAGCGAGTTTGTCCCTGGAGCTCGTGGCCTGGTCCCCGAACACGTGGAGGTCCGGTCCCTGCAGAGCCACAACAAGCCAGGCCTGCCCCAGGTACTGTCACAGTTTGTATGAGTACTACTGTAGTAATACACCTTGTATTATTAGGGTTGTCACAATTCCGACTCGAAATGTAAAATCGATCTTAATAAGCATTGGATTCTTCCTGTATTTTTTGTGGGTAATATTGGCCAACATGGTCGCCATATTGGGGCGGTCAAGATCTGCCGGTAAACAAATGCAGTATGCGCTGGTGCAGGCCGCGGAGTCGACTGCGGCTTACCTGGCTCCGAACCCTCTTTCATGAAATTTGGTTGGGAGTTGGGCGAGCTTCCATCTGCTCCGGGGAGGGTCCGCTACACCTCATCTCTCAACACACAATGCATCCGCCCACCTGCGGATCTCCACCACTCCAATATGGTTATCGCGCAAACATAAGGTGAGAGTTGTCGATCAAGCGATGGCGTTTTAGTACATGTAGAGGACAAGACACAGGTAGGAATTTGCCTTTTACTATCTGCCTTCCCATCTGGCAAAGAAAGCATCCGTTGTTCTGCGCTTATTTTGGTGAGTAACTTAAAGAAGTGTAATAAGTTATATTATGTAGTTACATGTTTATTTTTCCTAAAGTCTAGTTTTGATAAAGCTCTTAACTGTTTAGGTGTTTTATTTAAATATTCAAATATTTTTGGAACACCAACTTCGGTATAACACACAAACGCGGTTTACGTATGGTTTGAACCGCCCTGTCACAAAAATCTTGTGGTTGAAGTTTCATCCAAATGGATCCACATACAGAGCAGCTAGAATGAAAAACCAAACAACTTTAACCCGAAATATTCAAATGGTCTTTGTTAACTGACACATAACACGTGTCGTTCTAAAATGAAGGAGATGAGATTTAGATGAAACCGCTTTATGATGTTGTCATGTTATTTACTATTAATATATAGATTCTGATTGAGAATGTCCGGTTGGACTGTGTGTGGCGTGGACTAGGTCACTCTGTAGTGTTTAGACGTTACCAAACTATGGATTTACGTGTATATTTATATAACTTCTTACCTGGTAGATGTCAATAGATCTGTTAGATTGATATTTTAAATCCGTGCTCCATATTACTTTGCCGGATTAATGAGAAAGAAGAAAAATCATCACAATTACACACAACGATGTCCGTTATAACAATGACAAGGTTTGGTTTAAAGTAAAAATAAACGGTTGTTTTAAAGAAAACTTCATGTATAGATAGTTTCTACAGATGAAGGTAGCAGATTTAAATGAAAAGACAAAATATTCAGCATTGACAAGTTCTTCCATAATAATTCTCATGACAAATTAATGTTAAAGTTCCATAAATGATTTCTGCATTATAATATAGACAAGTCATCTATTCAATTTAATTTTACAATTGTAGATTATTGACAGAAAAAATTCAATTAAGTACTTATTAAAACTAACATGTATATTATATTTATAAAATAATTGTGGTGTGTGGATGGGGTGGTTTGAGCAGCCATACCAGAAGCTTGTTGGTTGGGCTAAAGAGCAGTAGGTTTAAAACCCCATCCACACACACACTCAGAATAGGAGTGTCATGACATGTTCAATGTTCAAAAGTCGGGGATGGTAGCTCAGGCGGTAGAGCTGGTGGTCTAGTGATCTAAAGGTTGCTGGTTGGATCCCAGGCTCCTCCTGCTAGCATGCTGTAGTGTCCTTGAGCAAGACACTTAACCCCTAATTGCTCCTGATGGCTGCGTCCGTCGGTGTTTGAATAATTGTAAGTCGCTTTGGATAAAAGCGTCTGATCAATGACTAAATGTAAATCTGCTCCTGGCTAATTCCACCTAGCCTTCTCTCTCCTGGAGCGTGGTAACTCGAGCTGCTGTGTTGGCTGGTGAAGGCCTGGCCGGTCTTGGCTGCCGCGGCTGCTGCATGGAGGGGCAGCCTGGCTGCTGGACTGCTGGATGGTCCCAGTGATGCCTGCTGGGCGAAGAAGCTAGCTGCCAGCAGTTACCTGTGGTGGTTGCTGTGTCGCTACTCTCCTGATCTTCCGCCGGACCCCCTAGCTGCTGCCAGTCAGGAGAGGGTTGGTGCTGGGGCCGTCTGTTGAACCGCTAGAGGCTCCAGCGCGTCTTCGTGCGGCCCTTCTGTGTCCCTTCCCCGTGCTGGAGTGTCCCTGTTCAGGCGCCAGTCTGGCAGTTTCACCACCACACATAACCCAACTGATGTTTCAGGGCCCTCCGGCACAGAGACACCGACGACGGGGGGTTGTTAACACCAGTTTATTGGAGACCAAAAGATAGGTGGAATTAGCCAGGAGCAGACACCACCAGCAGAAGAAACAATCCTGCACTGTTACAGGAAGTATTAGAGCAGCACTTTGATGACATCACCAGCAGAAAGAACAACTCTGCAGTGTTACTGGCGATTAAACCAGTGAAGTTGAGTGTTTCCCACTTCTTTTCCCAAACAATGGGAACGTTTCATACGTGTTGTCGTGCAAGTTCAAATCACCATCTACACTTGTATCAGGAAATATTGATCAAACTTTACATAATTTGAATTATTCAAATACAAGTTATTTATTGAGAAACAAATGTTTTTCTCTACAAATCAGGACTTGATAGTCTAACAATGGCATAGCTGTCAGCGGTGACAAAAAATACATATGTTTAAGTCAAAAATTGAATTGAATCATGGATTTGGAGAATTGTGACATCAGTAAGTTACTGTAGAAGTAACAGCCAGGGATATTTTGTGTGTGTGTGTGTGTGTGTGTGTGTGTGTGTGTGTGTGTGTGTGTGTGTGTGTGTGTGTGTGGGTTAAAGGGTTCCACTGTCAAAATTCAAGTTTCAAGTGGGTTTATTGTCATTTCAGCCATATACACAGTACACAGTATAAAGTTTCCTTAAAGAACCTCGGTGCAACACAGAACACAGTTTGACGCTACATATAGTCTGGCGGAGTGCAAGAAACAACTTAGTTAAGTGACTTAAACAACATCTTGTTAAGTGGTTGTAGAAAGTAAAGTGACTTAGTGACTGGAAAAGTACAAAACAGCAATGCAAGACTGCAGACAACATTCGACAGAGTGCAGAGTACACAACCAGGCGTGTAGCGGGGGGGTGGGGGGGGGTCAGATAGTGGCAATTGTCAATAGGCAGTAACAGTAGTGTGGTGGTCAGAGTCTTAGTGCAGTGGTACAGTAGTACAGTAGTACAGTAGTGCAGTGCAAATTTTATATAGCAGCAAAGGGGGTGGGGGGGGTTCAGATCAGTCCCTGAGCGAGGAGTCTGATGGCCTGGGGGAAGAAGCTATTACATAGTCTAGATGTGAGGGACCATATGCTTCGGTACCTTCTTCCGGATGGAAGGTGGGTGAAAAGTTTATGTGAGGGGTGGGTGGGGTCTTCTTCAATGTTGGTTGCTTTGTCGATGCAGCGTGTGGTGTAGATATCTGAGATGGAGGGGAGAGGGATTCTGATGATCTTTTCAGCTGTCCTCACTACTCGCTGCAGGTTCTTACAGTCCAGGTTGGTGCAGTTATGGACCCGGGCAGCGATGCATCTACTATGTGTGCTCTCTACAGTCCCTCTGTAGAATGTGGTGAGGGTGGGGGGCGGGAGGTAGGCTCTCCTCAGCTTCCTCAGGCAAAAGAGATGCTGCTGGGCTTTCTTTACAGTGGAGCCGGTGTTGAGGGACCAGGTTAAGTTCTCCTCCAGGTGGACGCGGAGGAATTGATGTTCTGCACAATCTCCACTGGGGAGCCGTCGATGTCCTGTGGCGTCTGATCCCTCTGTGCTCTCCTAAAGTCAACAACCATCTCTTTGGTTTTGTCTACATTCAGCGACAGGTTGTTGACTTCGCACCATGTTGTCTATGTCTATGAACCGCATTCGGACGTGTGTCCTTTTTGTCCAGATGGGTGAGTGCTAGGTGAAGGGCGGTGGCGATGGAATTGTCAGTGGAGCAGTTGGCTCGATACGCAAACTGCACTCGGTCTAGGGTGGGAGGCAGGAGCGTCTTTATGTGCCTCAGGATCAGCCTCTCGAAGCACTTCATGATGGTGGTTTAGGGCTAGGGTAAGGGTTAACGTTGAGTGAGTGCGACGGGTCGGTAGTCATTGAGGCAGGACCCAGGAAACTTCTTGTCTGGGGCATCTTAATGTGGTAAATTGTGTATTGTGTCTGTATTAATGGGGTGGGGTGTGTATTGTGTGTGTATTAATCTGGTGAAATCAGTGTGTGTTTGGTTTCAGGGTTTTCTCCACATGTGGGTCGATATGTTTCCCACTGATGTTCCGGCCCCGCCCCCTGTCAACATTAAGCCCCGCCTCCCTGAACAGTAGGTTACCATGACAACACACCATTGTATTTTCATTTCATTACTATCCAGAATCTCTTGAAACTGGCAGTGTTTCCTCCCACCCGAAAGACATGTGAGGGTGAGACACTCCTGCTGATGCCAATGAAAATGACATCGGTATCTGCATATACTAGAGATCACAGTCCCACTGAACCTTCTCTCAACGCATCACTAGAGCGAGACTTTTTAATGTTAGAAAGTAAAGGGGAAGAGAGAGAGATCTGTGGCAGTTTCTCCTGCCACACGCTACCCGAGTGACGTTTTCAGGGACGTCCGGCACAAAGACACAGACAACGTGGTTTCAGACAGTTTATTGTGGATAGTGGGCTAGTTGGAACAAGCCAGGAGAAGATGGACACGTGTCATAACAGGTATCCTCTCCTGAGTGTGTGTGGGGATGGGGGTTTTAACCTGTTGCTCATTAGACCAACCGACGAGCAATAAGTATGCAGTCATTCTGATCCTTGGCCCCAATTACCTAGACCCAGTACAGGTGTGGCTGCTCAAACCACACCATCCTCACACCACAAGATCATCATAAGGTAGACAGATAGTCAGACAGACAGGTAGTCAGACAGATAGTCCCTGACAAATCAAATGTCAAAAAGACTAGATTAACCTATTCAGAAGGTGTTAAGATGAACAGTAACATACCTTTGGCTAGATAATGTTCTACGATGTTCTAATGTCCATCGTTTCCTTTTTATGTGGCGCTTTATGTGTCGCCATGGCAATAGGTGACAGTAACATGTCTTTTCCATGGTAACAGGTATGAGCTTCGTGTGATTATCTGGAACACTGACGACGTTGTTCTGGAAGATGTCAACCCTTTCACCGGCATCCCGTCGTCTGACATCTACGTGAAAGGGTCAGTTGATCTGTCAGTGTTTCTACCTGTCTATCTGTATGGCTGTCTGTCTGCATGGTGCAGCAGGTGGATTATTGCATCCTCCATGCCAATATGGACGTGGCATGGAGGATGACAAGAGGATGTGCTGGAACACCCCTTCTGCCCAAGGGATGAAGAGGAGGTGCTGGAACGCTCCTCCTTAAGCCCCAGGTAGGAAGATGAGGTGCTGGAAAACTCCTTCTTCAGCCCCAGGGAGGAAGAGGAGGTGCTGGAACACTCCTTCTTCAGCCCCAGGGAGGAAGAGGAGGTGCTGGAACGCTCCTCCTTCAGCCCCAGGGAGGAACATGAGGTGCTGGAGCGCTCCTTCTTCAGCCGCAGGGTGGAGGAGGAGGTGCTGGAACGCTCCTTCATCAGCCCAAGGGAGGAAGAGGAAGTGCTGGAAGGCTCCTTCATCAGCCCAAGGGAAGAAGAGGAGGTGCTGGAACACTCCTTCAGCCCCAGAGAGGAAGAGGAGGTCCTTGAACACTCCGTGTTCAGCCCCAGGGAGGAAGAGGAGGTGCTGTAATGCTCCTTCATCAGCCCCAGGGAAGAAGAGGAGGTGAGGGAACACTCCTTCTTCAGCCCCAGAGAGGAAGAGGAGGGGCTGGAACACTCCGTGTTCAGTCCCTGATTGTGTTCTTGTTGATCCAGAGCTTCGATAGCTCCCTTGTCACCTGGCTAGATGGAATGGATTAGCAGGGAAAGGGTTAGAATCAGATGTTAGGCACCAGTGTTAAGGAGAGAAGGCTTTGTGAGAGCTAACCCTAAGGCTAACCCTAACCCCTGTGTTTCACTGTGCAGGTGGATTAAGGGCCTGGAGGGGGAGAAGCAGGAGACAGACGTCCATTTTAATTCTTTGACTGGAGAAGGAAACTTCAACTGGAGGTTCACATTCCGCTTTGACTACCTGCCCAGCGAGGTGCACAGAACACACACACATAATAAACCAGCATTAGCCAATCTTGGGGTCATGACCCCACGTGTGGTCGCCTGATATGCAAATTGAGTTGCAAGAAAATTGCAGGATATACATTGATTTATTTTTTCAATATTTAAATATGTGACCCGGCGCATTTGGCAGTGCTTTCCTTTTGGCTGTGCGTGAAAAACATCGTAAATTCCTTTTTAAGTCCCAAATGAGATTAAAACAAAGGTATGTTCCTCAAGTTGTTTTGTATTTCTCAATATATTTTCAAAACTGAGTTTGATTTCTAATTATTAGATAAATATTAAAAAGTTGAGTTGAAAGTTGAAAACGTGATAAAATATAACTTGTGTGTCAAATAAAAACACACTGTTTATGCGCTGATCACGGACACCCCATCACTGGTGTGCCAAGGGCACAGTCGGTACCGTCAGAGGGGGAGCGATTGGGGCGCAAAGCTGGTCTTGCGGGGCTATTTTAGATTGAGGGCTGTTTAGAAAACATCACCCACTCCTAACGACGCCACTGGATATGAACCTTGAACTTCACTTCACAAGAGGTTGACACAACCTGTTATTCAGCGCAGTGGTACACGACTAGTGAGTCCTCTTGTGGTATGCGGTCATCGAGCTAGCAAGTTAGCAAAATGTAATTATTTTTTCATAAAGCTGCTTGCTCCGCATCATCAACTCCACCTGATGCTGAATGTCAACATTCTCGAAAATACAACGAAAAATGTCTTTAGTATGGATTTACGAACGTCAAACCTCAAGCCCAAATGGCTCTTGTGTGGTAATGGGCACAAAAGACTCTTTGAGACAGCACACAAAGAATACATGGGCAAACCAAAATCATATTTAAAAAAAACCTGATGAGCTGAACAGGCACTTTAGAGAGGCCATGACTACTAGCAAGAAGGCTCTTTCAGCGTATTTTGAGCCATGGCTATGAAGCCACACAGCATTGTTGACATGTTGCTCTTTCCTGCGGCCATTGCTATGTTAAAAACAATGTGTGGCGAGATAGAAACACAAAAGCAAATGAAAATACCCTTTCTAATATCTAATAATTCAGTCTAGTCAAGAATTGGGTCCATAGCTAAGAAACAAAATGTGTCCCACCACAGAAAAAGCCGCCATCTCGCACATTTCTAAAATCGCCAGGAGCAGCCAAATAAGTTGAAAAAAAATATTTTTTTTATCTCTCAATGTATTTTCAAAACCTAGTTTGATTTATGAATAGTAGAAAAATGTTAAACTGTGGAGTTAAATATTCCGGTTAGATTAGATGGGGAAACGCAGTTTACTTACCGAGAAGCAGAACAGCGCTGAACAACAACAATCAATGAATTTCCTTTAAAGCGACCATCCAGGTGGGGATCATTCATCCATATTCCATGTGATGTGAAGTCACAATGTGAAATCGTTTTGATAAAATTCAACCTTTAAATCGGTAGACAGCAGATTTCAAACTTAATGTGACGATGAAACGGAATATTTTCAAGAACCACCGGAGGAGACCGATGATAAGCCCGTTGTTGTTACGATGAAGTCCGTTGAGGTTGGTGACAGATTTTCAGATTTCAGATTTTCTGAGACTCATAATATTGATAGACTCATTTTGTTGATGTGACATACATTTTGTTGTGTTGTCCGTACTTTTAAACTCCAAAATAATTCAAATTTTATAAAACATGTTTATTCTTACTGTTGAATAAAAGCTTTTTTAAAAACAAAATTAGTTGTGTGTTGTTTGAGCTATTCGTGATTGACCCATTCAGCAGTATGTTAAGTAGCCATGAGGCTTTGTCCGCCAACCCCATTCGCATTCTGGGAGCTGAATGAACCTGCTGTGGGTAAAACTTTGGAGGCAATTATCTCAGGAACACGGTTTGCCACACCTTTGTCATTAACAAGTCATATCTTTAAAAATATTTGCTTGATTTGCACAAGTGACACCTTGTTTGGAAGCTCTGATTCTCCACTTCTAAAAATCTGAAATCTAAAATCTGTCACCAACCTCAATGGACTTAATCACGTCATCAACTTCTTCCATTGTAACAACAACTAATGTATTGTCGGTCTCAACCGGTGGTTCTTGAAAATATTCCGGTTCGTCGTCACATTAAGTTTGAAATCCACTGTTTGAAATGTTCTCCAAGTCCGGAGTTATAATTGATTCAGCGACGTTGACGTTCTCTGTGTCACTGTCGGAGAACACTGGTCAGATTAAGGTCCGAAATATGATTCAGAACTTCCGCCACCCGCTTCGCATAATCCATAACGATACGGAGAAGAAAGTTTTCACAGACAAGTGAGAACACCCCCGTGCTGCACTTCAACCGTCTGTTTACGGAAGTGACGTAGGTGCGTGACGCGTTTCTTCGTCTTCTTCTTCTACGCCCTTTTTACAACAGTGGCTCCATGTATGTAAGAGTAGTACGATTCAAAGGTTGAATTCTATAAAAACAGTTTCACATTGTGACTTCACATCACATGGAATATGCATGAATGATCTTCACCTGGACGCTCGCTTTAAAGGAAATGATCGATCGGCGTTATTCAGCGCTATTCCGCGTCTCGTAAGTGAACTGCATTTCCCAATGTAATCTAATGGAAATATTTAACTCCACGGTTTAACTTTTTTCTACTATTTATAAATCAAACTCGGTTTTGGAAATACGTTGAGAGATAAAAAAAACCACAAAGGAACACGAATCTGAAAAAAAAAAATCGAATTTTTCTTCAAGAAAGGTTTTTTTTAAACTTATTTGGCTGCTCCTGGCGATTTTAGAAATGCGCGAGATGGTGAGTTTTGCTGTAGTGGGACATAAATGTATGTTTATAAAATGTTCATATAATATGTCATGCAGTATGTAGCTCTTCATTATAATCTCCATTGTTATAAAAGTATCCAAAACCAAAGTGTTGTCAATACTTCAAATAGCTTGGGTCACAAACATTTTCAGACCTAAATTGGTGGTCCTGATCAAAAAAAGGTTGGGAACCCCTGACTAAAGATACGTTCAGGGATGACTCTTCTCATAAGCAACATTGGCGGCCACCTAGGGCCTCATCCCATGTGGGGCGCGGAGAGGGGGCGATCAGGCGCAATTTCTCTCTTTGACAGTACTGATGGTACCGTCAGTGCGCTAGCGATGGGGCGCCCCCGCCGACGGTACCAGTCCAGGCGTGAACGGCGTAGCAAAACAGTTTGTTTTTATTTCAGATGTAGGTTATGGGTTGTATAAGACACCCACAGGAGAAAAATATGTTTATATAATGTCTTCAACATATAAATATATATTAAGATATTTGAATAGATTGATCTACATCAATGTACAAAATATTTATTTTGTACCAAAGACTAATTATTGGTTTAGGGTGTTAGTAGTACTACTACGACTCAGTAATACTGATATTACTTCCTCTGCTCCTGCAGAAAGAGGTGGTCTACAGGAAGAAGGAGTCAATCTTCTCTTTGGAGGAAACTGAGTTCCGACAACCGGCTGTTCTCAACCTGCAGGTCTGGGACTACGACCGCATCTCAGCCAACGACTTCCTAGGTGAGTCAGACATACAGGGAAAAAAAGATAGACAGACAGACTGACTGACTGACTCGTTTGGTTTGATCTGGAATAAGGAATAACATCTATTCTCCTCCCCTCTCTTCCTGCCTCCTTTGTTCCTGTCACCTCTCTGTCTCTTCTTCTCTCTTCCTCCAGGCTCCATCGAGCTCCGTCTCAGTGACATGGTCCGAGCAGCTAAGTCTTCAGATCGATGCGCCATCCAGATGGCGAAGGAGCGTGCTGGTCCTCGTTTCTCAATCTTTCGCACCAAGAAGATGAAGGGATGGTGGCCGCTGATCCGCATGAAGAGCAAGGAGGAGATAGAGAGGGAGGAGAAGGAGAAGGAGGAGGCTAAGAAGAAGGGAAAGAAAATGAAGAAAAGCAAAAGAAGTAAAATCAAACAGGAGGACATCCAATTCACTGACAACAGTGGAAACATCTTCCTGATGATGGTACACACACACACACACACATACACACACACACACCTTCCTTGCTGCTGATGGTCATTATCATGCTGCTCAGACTCTGTGACACTGCTTATCCTTCGTGCAGGGCAAAGTGGAGGCAGAACTTCAGTTAGTGACTTTGGAGGAGGCGGAGTCAAACCCTGTGGGGCGGGGCCGGAAAGAGCCAGAACCTCTGGACAAGCCAAAGTACACACACACACACACACACACACACACACACACACACACACACACACACAGTGTTTGTACGCTCACTAGATACCGAAGTAGGGGTGTGCGATATGACGATATTAGATCTTGAACCATTACAATGTCTCGTTGATCTAACAGAGAGATGGTCAGTATGGTGCTAGAGTGCACATTCTATCAATGGCAGTTCTTTGGCTGATACAGGCATTCAAAGTTGTTTTCTCAGAAATTTCTTAAATCACCATATTTGCTCGTGATTTGTAAATCAGGAATCCTGCGGCAGAAAAAAAACACTGAATGTATGCATTGAGCGCATCAACAGCATGCGGGGGGGAGGCACAGGCTTTTTTTGTTTCATCCAATTAGTAAACTGAAAAATATAATCTAAATTAAACACTATTTCTATTTTTTTCTTTTGGGGGAAAAATGGGGAACGCGGACGTGCAGCAGAGAAAGTGATGTGTCGTTGTGAACAAGTCGGATCTGGAGGCTGTTATGATGAGAGACAGAATCATGGGATGATCATATAACGTATTTGTTAAATACGACCCAGAAACATTTCACTTTGGTAATAACATTAAGCCGAGCATGTATGTTGCCCCGGTTGCGCCGGACACAAAATGTATTTCCAGATTCTGATAGTGACAAAGGAGCCGACAAAGTAAAACATTTTACATACATTCCTTAGTGATACCAATAGTAGCAAACAGTTTTTTTTTCTTTGGGGTTTTTCCCTTATAGAGCTTTATTTTCTGAAATAGGTAAGTAGATTTGTTTGGTTGTGCTGCTCGGTAACTTACATTTTAGTCTTGAAAACCAACATGAAAAAGAATCATGATAAGATCCTGGATCTTGATCCTGCCTGGAAAAAAATTGTGATATGATATTTTTGCCATATCGCCCACCCCTATACCAAAGTTACACACACATTAAAAACCTATTGTTGCAACTAATCCAACGCTTAACTACTTGACTAACCCAAAAACCCACCTCCACACCTGACTTTACCGCCTGAACCTAACTGTATCACCTGACACTAACTGTATCACCTTACCCTAACTTTACCGCCTGACCCTAACTGTATCACCTGACCCTAACTGTACCGCCTGACCCTAACTGTACTGCCTGACCCTTACTGTACCGCCTGACCCTAATTGTACTGCCTGACCCTTATTGTACTGCCTGACCCTTACTGTATCACCTGACCCTAACTGTTTAATCTGACCCTAACTTTACCGCCTGACCCTAACTCTACCACCTTACCCTAACTGTATCACCTGAACCTAACTCTACCATCTGACCCTAACTTTACTGTCTGACCCTAACTTTACCGTCTGACCCTAACTGTACTGACTGACCCTAAGTGGACCGCCTGACCCTAACTGTACCGCCTGACCATAACTGTACCGCCTGACCCTAATTGTACTGTCTGACCATAACTGTATCACCTGACCCTAACTGTATCACCTGACCCTAACTCTACCACCTTACCCTAACTGTACTGACTGACCCTAACTGGACCACCTGACCCTAACTGTATCACCTGACCCTAACTTTACCACCTGACCCTAACTGTATCACCTGACTCCAACTGTACCGCCTGGCCTTACTGTATCACCTGACCCAAATTGTACTGCCTGACCCTAATTGTACAGCCTGAGCTTCAGACAAGATGTTCAGGGCGATTTATTTTTCTTATTTTTGTCTTCCATGTTAGTTTACTCATGTCAGATGATCATTTACTAATGATCATCTGACATGAGTAGGATGGCTATGGGTTGGACTCTGACTATGGGTTGGACTTGACTACCTTGCTACTGCAAGGTAGTCAAGTCCAGCTTGCAGTGGATAATTCACATACACCAATGACATTCAATTGATGTAAAAGTTTTCCAACCCACCTCCTCTCTTCTCAGTCGCCCCAAAACGACCTTCTCCTGGTTCGTGAATCCCATGAAGACCTTCATCTTCTTTATCTGGAGGAAATACAAGAAATACATCATAGCTCTGGTCATTCTGGTCATCTTGGCAATCTTCATGGCTCTCATCGTGTACACACTGCCTCAGCAGATAGCAGCGCTCATCATCCATACATAAGCCCCTTTCTCACATGGAATCCATATCATTGCTGGACAAAAAATATCCAGCAAAGTCAGTAGGTAGTCATTCCCACATTGGCCTCCTTTATGAAGTTCTGTATGGAGTCTGTTCCCACATAAGATGACTGTTACGGGTACAGTACGTGATGGGTGCGGCTTAGTACATTATGTCCAGTGTAGATGCGATCGTTTGGACATACAAAGTTCAAAGTTCAAAGTGTACTTTAGTGTCAATTGTACCATGCAACACGTAATTACACAGAGGATCAAAATTGCGTTTCCCCATACTCCAAATGTGCAAGTAATATTTGTAACACACAACATATGACATGAAAGTGCAAAAAGACAACAACAATAGACACAACAACACAACAAGACTAAGAATAGTCTTAATATACTCAAGAAGTCAAATGAGATGTAGATTTAATGTGACATTTTACCTGTTACTGATGATCCTCTTTGTTTCAAAATCTAGTTTGACAAGCTGCCAATCATTCATGGATGTGATTGAAAGAATGTGAATTGCACTGACTATTAAACATTTCACTTTTATAATCATCTGCACTGTAGTTGAAAAATAAATATCCTTTTACAATGTTAATATTAAGTCATGAATCAAATGTAATGTAGAGCAACTGGATGAGCTCTGTGATTAAACAGATCATATATGTTGTGATGTGTGTTATTAAATGTAGCTCCTAGCGGGAATTCAGCAGGGGTACAGTCACACCCACACATCATCGGTCAGTCAGCTAAGATGATGAGTACCAACCACAACCCTTCCGCTCAATATGGCAGACTATTTAAATCCACTCCTGTTACCTTTAAAACTGCTGTCCGATTGCTGTGTATTCCCACCTACAGCATTGGAAGATAGGGTTAGGTAATGTAAAAAGAACAACCCAATATCAAGCAAGATGTTAAGAATGTGCACAGGCTTGGGTGAGAGTATTTCAATCCTTTTTAAATCAAACTCTGTTTGTTGGAGATGCCTTTTAAAATAACTTTGTATATCGCAAAAATAACAGAATCGTAAAAGAACAATATAAGGAAATAATATGGAAGCCATATAAAAGAAATGTTGAGATGAAAAGACTGGTTTAAAACAAATTGGTTGGGGTTAGAGTTAGTGTTGGGGGAAGGATCCACGGCCGAGCGTGACTGGGCCATGGTTATTCACTTCCATCTTCTCAAGTGTTCAGGGTCCGTCCCCCCACCAGAGACAAAAGGAGTTAGAATAACTGAGGTTGGAGAGAAGCGAACACACCTGCTACCAATCAGCACCTTTGATTAATACACCTTACATTCAGTTGTTCCACTTTTTGCTCCACAACCTACTCACTGCCTTCCTGAGCCTCCAGCGAAGGTTGCACTCCTGAATCTAAATGCCTCTTCCGATGAAGATTTATTCTGCATTCCACCTCCCACTGATGGGAAGAACTGGCTCTTGGCTACGCTCGGTTGTGACCATTCCCCAGTCGAGACCACCGCACAGATCAACATGTCCAAATAAAATCCAGGTAACACCAGCAAACTCCTCCAGATGCTGCAGGACCCAGGCATCATTTCCCGGTTCCATCCACCTCACCATCATCCCAATCCGATCAACCCACATGCTCCAGGGCTCCCACAGCCAATGCCACGCCAAGCTTACCGGAACGGCTGTCCCAATACCGTCGGCCTCCAGAAAGTTTTAAAAGAACGCAGAATTCCTTTAAATCACATTGACAATAAAGCAAAACCTTTTGCCATCTACACCAGCTTCTTAGGGGTCAAGCAGCAAGACAAGAACTTCTTCATTTTTATTATTTATTAATTTTACCCTGTGCTTTCAGCATGCTGGGCAGACAACACAGTATTTGTTCCATTGCATCTATGACAGAGTTAGTCTGCAAGTGGAGTTGAACTTCTCAACCTGCAATGCAACTCTTTATTAATTCTTTAATCATCAACAACTGCGGCAATAACTCTGTCCCATGGACGACCTGTGGGACGACCAGTTTTTTGTTATACAGAACCACTACCAATCCCCCTCTTTGGAGAACCATCTTACCATGTTATTGGTCTTCAATGAACTAATCATCATTACTACTCCAAGTGGGAGAATCACCACAGGTGAGACAAATAAACAAAGAACCAAACACCAACATGTACATGGAAAACATAAACATAGAACCAAACAACAACATGTACATGGAAAAACATAAACATAGAGACAACAGTTGACAACATTTATCGACAAAACAGAGTTAATTAAGTCCAGGAAAAATGGAACAGCAATTGGGCACATGGCTTCTTCCTGTCATAGTTATGGCAGTAAAGGAGGGTGAAAATGAAAGGGATGAAACCAGGAGGGTGTTGGGTTTGTGTGTGTGTGTGTGTGTGTGTGGTGTCCACTGGTGAGTGTAAGGAGCTTTTCTCAATTGGTTCTGCCCACTGACAGCCAGATATGTGGGCCCTCTGGCACCCGCGGCAGCCACTGCAGACAAGCCATGCAGCGAGAGCAAAGGTGGAGCACACCCACGACAGCAAGATGCCTCCTAGGGGCCCTGGAACGCATCCCGTGGCACTCTCCGCAGCCCCGCAGGGTCCCAGCACAGCAGAATCCACCTGGCACCAGACGCAAGCCACCAGGACACAAATCCAGCTGGCAGTGGGCTGACCCAGTCGTACCCTGGCCAACCACATCCACACACCAATCTACCGTCACCAATGGAACCCCAGTGCTCAAAGTGTGCTGTTGGTGATTGCAGTTAAAATTGCGGTACCTGGGTGTGCGAGTCCTCCAAGCAAGTCGAACCGGAATCATTTTCACCCCTCCCTGCAGACCCTGGTCTGGCTTAGGGTATGCCTCTTCAAACTCCCCAGAACTTCAGGGTCCGCTGCACGGATGCACATCCTTTCTTCTTCTCTTCCTTCAGCCAACCCCCCAACAGGCTCCTATGGCTACTGCAAGCCCTCCTATCATGGGGCCAGGGACTGCCAACTGGCTTCCCCCTCTGCCGGCCATCCCCAGTAGGATTACAGCCCCCCCACTATCTTTTCTTCCTGCCCTATCCTGTCCCCAATTGACCCTCCTCCACCCCGCCCCAACCCTCAACTCGCAGCCCCATGTTTATTCTCATCGTGCTAACGCTCAGCAGAGACCGCGCCATTTTCACCCACGCATCCTCCTCCATCCCTACCCATTGCTCCGAACAGCTCCTACACCCTGGCTACAGCCACCCCCCCAATTCACCACACCGTAATATCTCATCGTTCATCTCTTTCTACCTCTGTTCACTAGCAGATCCTCACCAGTAATTATATAGATCTCACTGATCTCATTCAGTCATCATTGGCTACCACTTTCCAGCCCAGGTTCATTGTCAATGCATCAGGGACCATTGTTCTCCGTCATCCAACATCAGCAAGGTCCCGCAAACTCACCACAACATAATTCACCTATGCCTTCGCCCCTTACAGTGACATAATCTGCTCTGTGTACCCAGAACGTTGTTTTGAGCTGGATGATTACATCACCATCATCATCAACTTGGTGCTGTGTTTCGGTGGCACAGGTTTTCACACACATCACATTTGGTTCACATCAGAAGCTGCCAGCCGCCTGCAGCAATTTAACAAAGGCACAAACTGAGGAAACTTGGACCATGACATTTACTGTCAGTCTTCACCACCAGTTGGATTTCGTTGCATTTGGCTACGACCTTTATACGTTGGTAGGATATTCTTTTTCTTAGACTTTGAGTTCTTTTTTTTTTTTTTAGGGTTAGGGTTAGGGTTAGGTTGGGTAAGTACTGTATTGATGATCCCGTCTACCCAGTTTGGGTAGCCTGGTATGTATTGGTGAGTACTTTTAAAATGTTCCCCCCTGGCCAACATGGTCAGTTTGATATAGGGGACCAAAGGTAATGCACGGGCCGTCGCACGTTATCAAGATTCTCCAATCCCGTATTATGTTAGGTAGAGTGTTAGGTTCATGTTTTGTAGTTATCCCATTTGGGTTAAAGAATATAGGCATATTCTGGCTTCAAGGAGAAGTCCCCTAACGAGGGTTTAAGGTGACTTACATTTAAAAGGATGCTTGTTTCCTCTTAGTAGTATAGGTCCAGAGTAATTTGTCTTATATTTGTGGTTGAGAATACCCTGTTTGTTTTTTTGTTTCCAGTTGTTAAGAGTGGTTAAGAACACCTTATTTGTTTTTTGTTTCAAGTTGTTAAGAGTGGTTGAGAATACCCTGTTTGTTTTTTTGTTTCCTGTTGTTAAGAGTGGTTAAGAACACCTTATTTGTTCTTTCTCCGCATTTCTATATGATTACTTTTAGAAATTTAGGACACATTCATCAGTAGTGTACCTCAGGATCATTGAGTGTTTCAGCCTTTTAAACAAACTATACACCCTCTCCTTGAGGCAGGCCACCTGGGCTTCGTCAAGACCCTGGTGTGTGTCCCCCGGTCAATTGGTTTATTTTAGGAAATATTTCTACTCTTGTTGGTTGGATTTTGTTTAGTTTGGGTACGACCTCTATTTGTCCGTGGGATATCTATGTTCTTAGATTTTGTTGAGTATAGGTAAGCTCCGTCTCTGGTTGTCATTGGGAAACTTCTTCCATCTTCAATTGGATATTGTAGAGTTTGGGTACGACCTCTATTTGTCAGTGGGATATTTTTTTTCCTTGGATTTTGTTGAGTTTGGGTACGACCTCTATTCGTCAATGGTTAGGGTTAGGATTTGGTTTTAGGGTTAGGATAAGGGTTAGGTTTAGGGTTAGGTTTGGGGTTTGGTTTAGGGCTAGGTCTTAGGGTAAACGTTAGGGTTAGGGTTAGGTTTAGAACCAGGGCTAGGCTTAGGTTTAGGGTTAGGCTAAGGGTTAGGTTTAGGGTTAAGTCTTAGGGTTAACATTAGGGTTACGGTTAGGTTTAGAGCTAGAGTTAGGGTTAGGGTTAGGGTCAGGGTTTTAGGATTAGGGTTGGAGAGGAGAGGGAAGTGGAGGAGAAGTATATGTAGAAGGGAGGTAGAGGGAAGGAGAGCCGTCTGTTCGGACTGCATTCTCCTCCTGCCTGTTCGGGCTATTCTCTACCGTCCCAGCTCTCTCAGTTTCCTGAGAGAAGGGGAAGAGAGTGAGAAAAAGAATGAAAAAAGAGAAAAAAAATTGTAAGCTAAGTTATTTTGTATAGTTGTTAATTTATGAGAATAGACTCTAATCAATAGTTGGAAGTTGTTGTGGGGATGGCGGCTCAGGCGGTAGAGCTGGTGATCTAGCGATCCAAACGTTGCTGGTTCGATCCCAGGCTCCTCCTGCTAGCATGCTGCAGCGTCCCCGAGCAAGACACCCAACCCCCAACTGCTCCCGATGGCTGCGTCCGTCGGCGCCCGAACAACTGCAAGTCGCCTTGGACAAAAGCGTCTGATAAGTGACCAAATGCAAATGTAAATGTAAATGTTGTACACCTTATCTTGCGCCATGTTCACGCCTTTAAGAGGAGGAAAGAAAGGGGAGAGAGATTTGGTAAGATAATACATATAATGGGTTATAAGGAGAATCTGCTTTCCGAGGCACAGGCTAGATTAGTTTGGGTGAGTACTGTATTGATGATCCCGTCTACCCAGTTTGGGTAGCCTGGTATGTATTGGTGAGTACTTTTCCTATGTTCCCCCCTGGCCAGCATGGTCAGTTTGGTATAGGGGACCAAAGGTAATGCACGGGCCGTCGCACGTTATCAAGATTCTCCAATCCCGTATTATGTTAGGTGGAGTGTTAGGTTCATGTTTTGTAGTTATCCCATTTGGGTTAAAGAATATAGGCATATTCTGGCTTCAAGGAGAAGTCCCCTAACGAGGGTTTAAGGTGACTTACATTTAAAAGGATGCTTGTTTCCTCTTAGTAGTATAGGTCCAGATTAATTTGTCTTATATTTGTGGTTGAGAATACCCTGTTTGTTTTTTTGTTTCCAGTTGTTAAGAGTGGTTAAGAACACCTTATTTGTTTTTTGTTTCAAGTTGTTAAGAGTGGTTGAGAATACCCTGTTGGTTTTTTTGTTTCCTGTTGTTAAGAGTGGTTAAGAACACCTTATTTGTTCTTTCTCCGCATTTCTATATGATTACTTTTAGAAATTTAGGACACATTCATCAGTAGTGTACCTCAGGATCATTGAGTGTTTCAGCCTTTTAAACAAACTATACACCCTCTCCTTGAGGCAGGCCACCTGGGCTTCGTCAAGACCCTGGTGTGTGTCCCCCGGTCAATTGGTTTATTTTAGGAAATATTTCTACTCTTGTTGGTTGGATTTTGTTTAGTTTGGGTACGACCTCTATTTGTCCGTGGGATATCTATGTTCTTAGATTTTGTTGAGTATAGGTAAGCTCCGTCTCTGGTTGTCATTGGGAAACTTCTTCCATCTTCAATTGGATATTGTAGAGTTTGGGTACGACCTCTATTTGTCAGTGGGATATTTTTTTTCCTTGGATTTTGTTGAGTTTGGGTACGACCTCTATTCGTCAATGGTTAGGGTTAGGATTTGGTTTTAGGGTTAGGATAAGGGTTAGGTTTAGGGTTAGGTTTGGGGTTTGGTTTAGGGCTAGGTCTTAGGGTTAACGTTAGGGTTAGGGTTAGGTTTAGAACCAGGGCTAGGCTTAGGTTTAGGGTTAGGCTAAGGGTTAGGGTTAGGGTTAGGGTTAGGGTTAGGGTTAGGTTAGGGTTAGGTTAGGTTAGGGTTAGGGTTAGGGTTAGGGTTTAGGGTTAGGGTTAGGGTTAGGGTTAGGGTTAGGGTTAGGGTTAGGTGAGTACTGTATTGATGATCCCGTCTACCCAGTTTGGGTAGCCTGGTATGTATTGGTGAGTACTTTTCCTATGTTCCCCCCTGGCCAGCATGGTCAGTTTGGTATAGGGGACCAAAGGTAATGCACGGGCCGTCGCACGTTATCAAGATTCTCCATTCCCGTATTATGTTAGGTAGAGTGTCAGGTTCATGTTTTGTAGTTTTCCCATTTGGGTTAAAGAATATAGGCATATTCTGGCTTTAAGGAGAAGTCCCCTAACCAGGGTTTAAGGTGACTTACATTTAAAAGGATGCTTGTTTCCTCTTAGTAGTATAGGTCCAGAGTAATTTGTCTTATATTTGTTGTTTAGATGCTTTATTAGTTGTTGGTAGACGTAGTTGTTTTCTTTAAGAGTGGTTAAGAACACCTTATTTGTTTTTTGTTTCAAGTTGTTAAGAGTGGTTAAGAACACCTTATTTGTTCTTTCTCCGCATTTCTATATGATTACTTTTAGAAATTTAGGACACATTCATCAGTAGTGTACCTCAGGATCATTGAGTGTTTCAGCCTTTTAAACAAACTATACACCCTCTCCTTGAGGCAGGCCACCTGGGCTTCGTCAAGACCCTGGTGTGTGTCCCCCGGTCAATTGGTTTATTTTAGGAAATATTTCTACTCTTGTTGGTTGGATTTTGATGAGTTTGGGTATGACCTCTATTTGTCCGTGGGATATCTATGTTCTTAGATTTAGTTGAGTATAGGTAAGTTCCGTCTCTGTTTGTCATTGGGAAACTTCTTCCATTTTCAATTGGATTTTGTAGAGTTTGGGTACGACCTCTATTTGTCAGTGGGATATCTATGTTCTTAGATTTTGTTGAGTATAGGTCAGTTCTGTCTCAGTTTGTCATTGGGAAACTTCTTCCATTTTCAATTGGATTTTGTAGAGTTTGGGTACGACCTCTATTTGTCAGTGGGATATTTTTGTTCTTGGATTTTGTTGAGTTTGGGTACGACCTCTATTCGTCAATGGTTAGGGTTAGGATTTGGTTTTAGGGTTAGGATAAGGGTTAGGTTTAGGGTTAGGTTTGGGGTTAGGTTTAGGGCTAGGTCTTAGGGTTAACGTTAGGGTTAGGGTTAGGTTTAGAACCAGGGCTAGGCTTAGGTTTAGGGTTAGGCTAAGGGTTAGGTTTAGGGTTAAGTCTTAGGGTTAACGTTAGGGTTAGGTTTAGAGCTAGAGTTAGGGTTAGGGTTAGGGTCAGGGTTTTAGGATTAGGGTTGGAGAGGAGAGGGAAGTGGAGGAGAAGTATATGTAGAAGGGAGGTAGAGGGAAGGAGAGCCGTCTGTTCGGACTGCATTCTCCTCCTGCCTGTTCGGGCTATTCTCTACCGTCCCAGCTCTCTCAGTTTCCTGAGAGAAGGGGAAGAGAGTGAGAAAAAGAATGAAAAAAGAGAAAAAAAAAATTGTAA